>NC_031792.1:2286097-2413207 GCF_001522545.3 Parus major
TTATCCCCCCACGCCCCACTTCCGTGGTTTGGATATTCTGGGTGACTGCAAAGAAGAGTTTTGGAGTTGTTTCGGATTGGGTTTGTTTTTTTGTTTTTTTTTTTTTTTTTTTTTTTTTTTTTTGTTCCCTTCTCCTGCCCTTGAACTGAGTTTGTCCTCTGTGCATGCCTGTTCTGGAGCAAGGCTGGATCCTGAACCTCGGTGCATGTGAGAGGCAAAGCCTCGTTCATATTCCTGCAATAAGAGTAAAATGTAAATTGGATAATACGACTTCTTGCCAAAGGCTCCAATGAGTGGCACACAGTCCACAATCACGGACAGGTCAGTGTAAAATGAGATTTCTTGATATTTTTTTTTCCTTTTTCCTTTTTTTTTTTTGAAGTGTGTATATTCGCAGAACTCACGTACTTTGTGTTCTGGCTTCAGTGACAGACGGGATCAGAAAAGCAGGATTAAATCAGAGGTTCTGGGAACCGAGGGTGTCTTGACTGTCAAAGCAACTGGGTTAACTTTGAAACCGGAGTATTTCAAGTCCAACAGCTTTCAGGCCTGCCAGGCTGACTTTGTAGGAGCCAGGGGTGGTAATTGAGCTCTCAGGATGGGCTGGTGCTGCGGGGAGCACCGAAAGCAAGTGTTCTGCAAGGCCTTTAAGCAGGAGAAGCCACCAGAATTTAGGATCCAGCTCCAGCCTGAACTCAGAGGCCGTGTTGAGGATGCACTTGGGTCTCCTTGGGTCAAGTACTGCAGAGAGGTCACTCCAGGTGAGGGCAGGAGGGATAGTTGACAAGCAGGAATGTCTGCTGGTGTCTACCTTAGCAGGAACCTGCCTTTAGAGACCTGCTTGGACCTCTGGGCTGCTCTGCAGGTGCCTTTCATTACCTCTGGAGTTCTCTTATTTGTACTGGGATGTTGCAGAGGAAGGGAGGAAAAAAGTGACCAAAAAAAAAGTTAACTAGGAAACATTTTAACATGCTTTTAAGGCAAGTGAGTGGAATGAGTGTCTCCAGATTTTTTTTTTTAATGAGAAGAAAATATACCTTTTTTTGACACTGTATGCTGTAAAAAACATTTAATGTATTTTATTGTATCTTCATCGCATCTTTTTGGTGGTTAAGGTGTGAATGTGTGTGGCAAAGGCCTCGCTTTGGCCTTTCATGACCAAGCAGTTCTGGTACAGCAGCGAAGCTGGGGCTGGGATGGAGCAATGATGCTTTTGGGTGCTCGAGCTCACCAATTTCAGGCTCCAGGTATGGGCAGGAGAGAGACTGAGTGTGGTTCTCACTTAAACCCAGGCCTTGTCTTGACTCCACAGCTCCTCACAGTCCAAGGGGCTCTGGGACAGCCCAGACTTGTGTGCAATCTGTGTTTACAGCTGTTCACAGAGCATTAAATCTTGGCAATTAATTCTGTAGTTTGTACTTGCAGAATTTTCTCTTTTGCAGTGCGTGAACGATGCTTGAGTTGCAGGATGTTTTCCTCTGTACCAGGCAAGGCAATGACAGTAAAAAGGCATTTCAGTGGATTTGTGAGGATTTTGTTGTGTACTTCAGGCCATATGTCTTGTGGCAGTTGCATGATATCAAAAAGAGCGACAGGATTTTCATACCGAGATGCAGCTGAGTGATGCATGGAAAGGAAAAGCACGAGAACAGGGAATTTAATTTACTTGTTAGTAAAACAAAATACTTTCCATTATTGAATTGGAGCAGCCAAATTGAAAATGCAGCGGAGACAAAAAAATGTCTCATTTCCTTTTGCTCTCAGTCATGTCAGGAGGATGTTTCTGTTTGGTGTTCTATTAAGGTTTTGGATCAAAAGGCTTTTAATGTCAGGTGAGGAGCTGTCTCCACAACACTGAGATTTCTGGGATGGCTGGGGGAATGTGGAGAAACTGGATCTCTTCTTGTCACTATTTTTCACCTCTGGCCTGAAGCAGCCCCAGCTCTGGGATACAAAGTCATGGCCATGGTTCAGCCAGGAGAAGGAGAAGCTTTGGGGTGACCTCATTGTGGCCTGCCAGGACCTGAAGGAGCCTACAAGGAGGATGGAGAGAGACTATTTTAAAAGGCCTGGAGTGACAGGACAAGGGAGAATGGTTTCAAACTCAGAGTAGGGTTAGATTGGTTATTAGGGCAAAATTGTTCCCTGTGAGGGTGGTGACAGTGCCCAGAGAAGCTGTGGCTGCCCCTGGGTCCCCTGGAAGTGCCCAAGGCCAGGCTGGAGCACCCTGGGATAGTGGAAGGTGTCCCTGCCCATGGCAGGAGGATGGGACTGAGATGATCTTTAAGGTCCCTCCCAAGCCGAACCATTCTGGGATTCTCTAATGATTCTCTGATTTATTCCCTGGCTGAACCTTTCAGCAGAACCCCAGACACGGTGAGGGTGTTTGTTCCCATCACGTGAATCTCTGCCGTTCCTTTTCATCCCCAGCATTGTGCAGGGTTTGGAGGGGATGGTTTTTGATCACTCTTGTCTTTGCAGAACATTCCCCTTTCCCTCCAGGCCCACGGAGTCTCCGTGTTGCCTCTTTCAATCTCCCTCTTAAGCTTGGAATGTAAAGCAGGTGCAATATAAATAATGTTGCTGCTTCCACTGTCATTAGATCTACGTGGAATAAATCATCTGACATGTTCAATTCTCTTTGTGTTTGTCAATCACCTGCCTTGGTGGGATTGAGATGGGAATTGCCTTAAACCAGGAAAACCCAGTTTGCATCTGTGCCAGATGGTATTAGGAATATAATAGGGTAGCTTGGGCCTGGATTTTTCTCCATATTAGCTTTACATATTTGCATTTTGCATATATAGAGCCGCCTAAATCCACTTTACAGACTGTAGATATTTCCTTTGGTATCTCTTCGTTTTTAGGTGGTAATGATTTGACAGCTGTCATGTTTCTCTTGTCCATATTGTCCTTGTCTCATCCTTGACATGTTTTATATCTCTTGTTTTTATTGATGATGTTATGATTACCATTAAATATAAAAATTAGAAGTGTATGAACAGCCATTTCTGGTGCTCTTCTGGAGCCAGGATGATAAATGATGTTTTTATTAAGTCCCCTCCTTTTTATTTTTTTATTTTTTTCCCCTCCTTTTATTTTTGTCCTCTTTCCCAGGAAAGTTGAATGGATTTTAGTGTCTGGCACTGCTGAAACACAGTCAGGCCAGTTCATATCTGAGTGTGTCTGGGCTCATTCTCTCTGTGGACTAAACCTTACCCCAGTTAATATTGCTAGTGGTTATGCTCAGATTCTGTTATCAGAACTCCCAAAGCAGCATCGTTTTCCGGTGTCTTTTTCTTCAAGTGCCTCCAGTCTGGAGGGAAGTGAGTGCCTGGGGGAGTGGGGGAATACCAGGCATTAAAGAGAAAAGGCAGAGCAGATGTTGGGACTCCTGAGAGTGCCGTGGTTGTTCAGAGTTCGTGGAGGAGCTCCTGACACACCGTCAGCATTTGGGGGAGCACCTAAAGGCTGCAGGCGGACAAAAACTTATCTCCTAACATAGCACTTGAGGCTTAAAAACCCATCAGCAAAGCTTTCTCCAGGATAGCCATGGTGCCTTGCACGGCTGCTGATGGTTTGAGAGAGTTAAACACTGATTTAACTTCCCCTTCTTTCCCTCAGGATGTTCTTTTACTTTGTCAGCTGCTTTTTTTTTCCATCGTCCTGGTGCGCATTGGACCGTATCAAACTCTTCATCTCCAGCCTTGCTGCTCTGCTCCTTTATGTTTGTAAACATTTACACCCTCTTAATTTAATCCTCTCTTGGCTATGCTGTATTTGTTCAGAGGCCTCCTAAGGTGGCATTTATCTTGCTGAGCTTAGTGAGTCTTTGAGGTAGACGTCCCCGAGCTGCTCATCTGGCTTGACTTGATCGTTAGTGGAAGGAAATCTGCGCATCGAGGGGACCTTTCTTATCCTAAAGGTATCTAGAATCAGTCAGGTGACAGAGCTTCAGCCAGCTCTGGATTTAGGTGAGATTTCCCATATCTTTCAACCTGCAAAAAATCTACTTTTGGCTACTCACTGGTGCTCAGCTGGATTTTTGGTGCTGGGTGCTGTTCCTGGCAGACTTTGCAGCCTGTCTGTGAGCAGCTGAGGGGCAGCAGGCAGCTGGGCAGGGTTTGTTGGAGGAGTTTTCCTGTTCCTGCTGGAGTGTGCCCACATTCCCTGCCTCTGGAGTTCTCCTGGCCGGACACTGGCCAGCTCTGGGCGTTGCTGTGTGCTGTGCATGGCCAGCCACACATGGCCGGGTGAGATAAGGGCTTTATTCTTCCCAAGGCCACGCTGGGGCCGGGCTGAAATTCTGAAATTCAGCCATTTCCAGCCTCTGCTCGGCCACCAAAGGCCGGCCCGAGCTCGGCTGTATCCTGTTATGACACTAAAGAAACATTTGTGTGCCATTAATTTTTTTTCACTCTCGGAGTTAACTGTATTTTTCTTCCTGTCACTGTTCCAAACACACTTCAGGGTTGAGCAATTGCACGGCTGCAGGACTTGCTTTATGTTTCTTTCTGTTTATTAAAGGCCAATAAAAGAAAGGAGGCTCTTGCTTTCGCAGGACCTTGCTGAGGAACTGGTGAGTCTTCTCTGCAGTTGCTTGCAAATGAGTTTTATTTATAACCATGCTGTAGTTTCTGTTGCTATGATTGGAAAACAGCAGAGGTAGAATTTACACATAATTACCCTTGAGAAGTTTTAATTGGTGATTTGCTCCTGACTTGGTATTAAAATAGACTCTAATTGTTTCTTATCTGCTTTAGATGCACTTTCCCTGTCTTTGGCTCTTTGGAAGTCCCTGTAGTAATTGGGAATTCTTTGACTGTGTGGTGGGGAAAAAGGGTTTTACTTCTTCCAGCAGGGTAAGAACTACACAGAAAGTCACACCTTAGTGTTACTGACTAGTTAGTGTTACTGACTAGTTAGATGTCATTATCACGCATTTTTTTAATTAGTAGAGCTTGTAAAGTCCAATATTTATGGAAAATAGGCTGCAGCGTGAGATCTAAGGATTAAAAAGAATAGTAGTGTTTGAGTGGGGCTTTCCATCGTTGTGCCTTCGCTGTGTTTGGAAATTAGCAGTTGACAGAGTCTGTGCATAAATTCATGTTTTATTTTGCTGTTCTTGAGGCTGGCAGAAGAGAGGACTGGCTGGAGTGTTTACTGCTGGCTGGGACACAAATGCTACCACTTCATGTTGCATAGTTTATTAGGGCTTTTACTGGAGACAGGAGCTGAGGTGAGCTTGATTTTCTAGTTTTGAGTAGAGCTGTGGGCGTTGTGATTATTTGGGTGGAGGCAGGAATGATATTTCATCTGTGAGCCCAATTGTATAATTCTCCCTGTGCACAGAACTCCTGTTAATGGCATTTTAACATTTCAAATGGATGGATTAGGAAAGGGACTGGGATGCTGGCTCCTTCAGTTTTAGATTTTCAAAATTCTGGTCCACATCTACAGGAAGTTAGCAGCAAAAAAAATCATTTCAGTGCTGTCCTAGCTGGAGATGCTTGAGAAGGAAAGTGCAGCTTGCCCTTGGAGCAGGAGTTTGCTGAGGTCGCTGGTGGGATTTGTGGGTGTTCACTGGTGTCCTTTGACTTCCATGACCTGTGTGGGAGGAGAGTTCTTTGGTCCTGGAGGGTGACAGCAGTGGCCACA
Source organism: Parus major (assembly GCF_001522545.3). Taxonomy (NCBI): domain Eukaryota; kingdom Metazoa; phylum Chordata; class Aves; order Passeriformes; family Paridae; genus Parus; species Parus major. Next base: position 2,291,756 of record NC_031792.1, read on the forward strand.
GTCGTCCTGCTGGAAATCAAAGAGTCTTCTGTTCACTCTCACAACTGGTCTGGACCTTGTTGTAAAAGTGCTGGGTTTGTAGAAGTAATGGTTAGTGTGGAAGTGGTGTTTTAGTGTAGAAGTAGTGATTTAGGCACTGGAGGTCTTGGCAGTTCATCCTGAGGCCGTACAGAGCAGTGATGAATTTGCCTGGGGAAGGTGGTACAGACACCTGTACCAGTTATTCTCCATACTTCATAGCCAGGCACCAGGATTATTTGGTTATTTCCTGCTGTGGGGGTCTCCCAGTGAATTTGTCTCTAAAGAATTCGGGTAGCTTCACTGACTGCTTCTGTTTCCCTGAGAAGCTTTGGAGTATAACCAACAGGATTTTTGACATTAACTCTTGTTCTCCCACTTTCCCCGTAGTATTTTGAGCAGCATCCTCTACCTCTTGTGGTTGTAATTCCCACCCCAGCCCTGTGCTGTAGTTTGCAGAGTGTCTCGGGGAGGAGCAGTGTTTGCTTTGGTCTGGAGACTGAATTCTCCACTCCACCTCGAGGTGGTCCTTTGGGTCACCAGGGAGGTATGTTGGCTGTGCTGCCTCAAAGATAAGCTCAGCCTCTTGCCTTGAGCCTTTATCCTCCAGGTTTCTCCTTGAATACCTCTTCCTTCCCTCTGAAAATTAGCAGTTGGAGATTTATTAATGAATCCCATTTGTATTATCCTCGAGTTTCCAGTGGATGAGTTGCTGTAAAAGTGCTTCTTGTAGCATTCCAAGTATTCCTCTGCCTAAGCACTCCCCCTGATATTTTATCTGCTTTGAGATAAGCAGATTTTCCTGTGTAAGAGATGTCAATACTAGTAAGAGAAAATAGACTTAAATGCATATTTTCAGGTAGGTGATGCTGTGTTCTGTGGCCCTGTTCTGGGTAATTATTAGGTTTAAAGAATAAAAGTCTTAGTTCATGTCTCAGCTTGATTAAACTTAAGGGTCAGGAGCCTGGATGTTGGTAGTATCTCAACATCAGAAGAGAGGGCTTAAAATAAGGACAGGAGAAGCAGCAGCAAGGGAATTAGTAAAATGAAAAGGGATGTAAAATGTGCAGTGTTTGATTAAGAATGCAAAAGGGATAAAATACAAGGCAGGATACATACAAAATAGTAACAGCACACTTAGAGAAAGACAGGAAGAAGCGACGTTTACTCATTTTTCTTTGAAAAGAAAACATGTAAAAATAAATACATTAAAATGACAGGAAAAAACAGCGTCCTTATGTTTCAAATGTAAGCATAAGTATAAATAGTAAAAGCCAAACAAACAGTGTTCGGCCTGTGACATTCACAAATCGTCTGGATGTTTTGTTGCCAGCCTGCATCCTTTCCTTGAGGATTTTCAGTGTTGTGTCTGTTTGACTTCTGAGGCCCATGGGCAGGAACCCTTTCTTGCAGAGCCTGATGGTAAATAAGAAACATTGCTGTTTACATTTGTTGGCAAGCACTTAAATGTGATCCTGTGGGGCTATTTTAAGCTCTTGTTTTGACAACGTTGAAAGGTCTAGGCTGGGATGTTCGGTGGCAAAAGTGTTTCATGGAATTGCTGTGGCACTGGGAAAGCAGATGAGAGGAGTCCTTCCTGAGGTGGGAAAGATCACAGCACAGGTTTCTGGACTTGGAATAATTCTGGTGTGATGTGGATCATTGTCCTGTCAGTCCCTGGGATGCTGATGTCCTGGCAGGAGGGTCACAAGCGTGTCCCAGCCTGACTCAGGGCTCAGTTCTTCCAAAAAAATAAACCTTTTTTAATGGGCAGGGAGCAGGACTGTGTAAAAGTTGAACTGTGTGAATCAAGAAGCAGGGCCTCTCTTGGTGGTACAAAAAAATTGAAATGTTGATGCAAAAAAACCTGAGAGAGAATGTCCATGTTCTGGCAGCTCTTGGTTGCTCTGACTTGGCACAAGAACTGTGGCTGCAAGGGCAAAACTCAAACTGGATTTACTCCTGAGCCCTTGAAATATGTTTTGGAAATTTTCAGGGATATTTGTGGGAATCTGAATTTTATTCAGGTGCTGTTCCTTATTGAATCTCTCAGTAGCAGCACAATTTACTCTTGTTTTTGTGAGAAGCTGGTCCTGTATTTATTTGCAGGCTGTGAATCCTGGTTTGGGGTATCACATGCAGTCCTGGGTGACTTCCTAAGTGGCATCAGTAACCTACAAAGGGTTAAACACTCTTTTCTAGAATCCTGAGAGAGCTGCAGTGCTGGAGAGGGGCTGGAAAACCTAGGTGGGACCTGGATTGACCTGAGCAAGCATTTCCCAGCGTGGAGGAAAAGCCCCGTGTGTTTAATAAAGCACCAGACTGATGCGAGACAGGCGAAGGACTGGGAGTCCACCACTCCCATAAACAGACAAGCTTCAACCTGCAGGCTCACCTGGAGCATCTGATGGCTGCTTGAAAGTCTTTTTTAGCCTGTTATGATAGTGGCTGTTGGTGCAGCTTCTTGGCAGCACTTCAGACAAGGCGTCTCCTCTCAGTGCTCCATGCCACAGAGGCACCGCTGCCTTTCTGCTGTGCCCAGATGCAAAAGAAGGTTCTGCCGAGATCAAAGCTGCCAGAAAAGCGATGGAAAACGTGGAAAAGGAGAGAATTAAAGGAGGGGAGCCATAACGAGCGAGCAGGGAAAGGAAATAGGAAAAAGCTGCAGTGCGAGACAGGAGAAATCAATAGGAAGTGAGTGAGAGGGAGAGAAATGGGAGAGCTGGTGGCAGCTGCCAGATAGGAGAGAGGTTTCCTGGCTGCCCCGTGCTCTGGAGGCACATGGCAGCCTCCAGGGCCAGGAGCTGCTGCTGGAAGCACAAAGCCCTGAGCAGGCAGGGCTACAGCTCAGCGGGCTGTGCAGGACCGAGGGAACACGGTCAGGGTCTGGGAGCGCCTGGCTGGCTCTTGAGGAGGCTGCTCTGAGTGACAGCAGCTCCCATGTGACAGCGTTAGAGCTGGCTCCCGATAATTCCTGTTTTTCTGCTCGCTGCCTTTCAAAGCTGCTGCTTTGCAAGCGAGAGCGCAACGTTGTTTTCTGCTCTGCATCAATAGGATTTTTTTCCCCCAGCTTTTGAAAAATTATAATTATGTGATGTCCTAAATGAGATGGCGACCTCAGCCAAAAGTGAGCTGCTGTTGTGGGGATTTAAAAGAGGGATTTTCCCTGCTGCTGCATACTCTGTCCTGACTGAGGCAGCAGCATCAGCTCTGGCAAATATCCAGGGGGAGCTGCAGTAGAGGAGAGGGAATTCATATCATGTGGACTTCCTAAACGTAAGGATGGGGGGAATCCTTGTGTGCCAGGGATGAAAGAGATCTCCTGGTGCTGAAGTGCAGCTCTCCAGCTGGCAATTTGTTCCTGCAGCCTGTCGGGAGGCACCAAATGATAGGTTGTGGTTTGCCCTGCGCAGGCCCTGCGGTTTGGGGAGCGGAAGCGGTTCCTGTGGGCGCAGATCTGATCTGAGCAAACCCGACACCCTCGGTCGCTCTGGCTGGGGAAGGTGCTCTGGGGATCCTGCACAGAGCCCTCTGCACTTGTTGTGGGGTTTGCTTTGCTGGGAGGATGTGCCAAAAGGCGCCCAAACCTGTGCAGGTGCTGCTCTGCCCTGAGCCGTCAGCAGTACAAGCAAACGCCTCACAATAATTTGGGAATAATGATGTAAAAGAGCAGAGTTCTCTAGGTCATTATTCCCTAGAAACAGCTGGGTTATCTGTCTAGATATCTAGATCTCTAGAGCACAGGTTTAGACACTTCAGTGCTGGGTGATTTGGTGTAAGAGTTTGATAATATTTGGAATTGGTAAATATTGTTTGCCAAGCACAGCAGCCCCTTTGAGTACAACTGAAATCCAAAGTTTTACACTCGGGTCAAGCACGTTATGGCAATTGCTGCGAGAATGAAATAGTGAGGGGAAAAAGGGGGAAAAAAAAAAGGCAAGCACATGTTTCTTGCAGTCTGGAAAGATGTAGGAATGTTGGTACTGGCTGTAAATGCTGGAGTGGTGTTTATTTTGGATATTAACCAGTGCAACTTCAGCTGTATGTATGGCACAGCAAACCCTGACCTCGTCTCCCTTTCCCTTTTAGCAGGCTCATTATCAGCTTCCACACTCACCAGTGACACTCCAGCAGTGGTTTTTGGTGTCTGCACCTTCTCACCCCGTGCCTTGGCCTCCCTTTCTGGCCCTGGTAAGCCAGGCACAAGCCCAGGTTTAGGCCAGGTTTCTTTCCTGGCAGGGTGGATGGGAGGTCAGCAGGGCTCCAGTGGAGGGGACAGTCCCTGCTGCTGCTCAGGCATTCTGGAGGAGGCTCTTCCCTCCCCCAGAAACAGAGAATTCAGCTTAGCTGGGAAGGGGGAGAGGAAACAGCTTTGCAGCAGGCTTGAGTTTTGGGCTGCCTGCAAAACTCTTAAATCCTATCCCTGGAATTCAGCCAGCTGAAAAGAAACCTGTCCCTTCCCACTCCTTTTTTTTTTTTTTTCCCTTTTTAAAAAACATTTTAAAATTAATATCTGTTTTATAATCTTCCTGGCCCTGCAGCTCCTGGGAGGTAGCTCTGCTGAGCCTCCTGGCTGGCTGCAATGATGGGAACATCACAGCAGCTCAGAATGTGCTGAAAATTTTGCTCCATCTGTCGCTCTCCATATCCAGAGAAAATGGCTCCTTCAGATCTCCAAACTGATTCTTGGAATACTGATGGATTTGATCAGCAAAGGTCTCAAGAAACTTGTAGTTTATGTTTGAAATAAGTTTGTTTCTCTGTTTTTTTATTGGGGAATCTGGCTGTGTTCTGGCCTTGGTAATCCAGTCACAATCCCTGGGAATATATATATATATATATATATATATTCCCCCCAAAAAAATGTTGCTATGGAGTGTATAGAGAGATTTAGGGTTTTCCTTTCTTTAATTTTTTTTGTTTAATTAAATGCCTTTTAGATCAAAAAGCTTGCCCCAAAAGAGCATTTCAAAGAGGGTGAAAAATAACAAAGAACATGCAAATAATGAGGTGGGGTTTGTTGCTCTTTTTTTTTTTCCTTTTTGTTAAATAAAAAAAGTTTGTTTGAATTTGGTTGTGGGGATGAGCACAAAGGAGCTCTGGACACTTCAAACAAGGACTGTGACTTGTTTATTTAAATTGTAAATTTAAATGTGAAATCTCTCTTCATATTCTCCTCCAAGTTGTATTTGGATCACTTTGCCGTGGCAGTAAATTAGAATAAATGTAAAATACAACGAGGAGCTGTATGGCAGTGAGGAGCCCTCTCCAATATCTGGGAAGTTCATTCCCTGTGGGATTTTAAGGAATACTCTCTCACTTGTGCTCAGGTTGGTGGCAGCATTCCTGGATCAATTTCCCACTGGCAATTCCATGGAAATGTACAGGAAGAAATGCCCAGTAGCAAATGATTTTGGTCTTGTAGGATCAGGAGCTGCCTGGGCTCTCCCCCTCTCCCTCTTTTCCATCACGTGGAGATGTTTGCTTTAGATTAAAGCACTTCTCTGGCATCCTGGTGGTTTCCCTGCTGCAGAAAATATCTTGGGAGGAGTTGTCTTACTGAACTGAGAGAAAACTGCATTTCCCTTCGCTTTAACACACTCAGCACTGACATTCTGCTGGTCACCAGTGCTTAATTTTTACATTTCCAGGTTTCTTGCAGATGTGGTAGCTTTGACAATCTCAATTCCTCAAGCTCAGCTGTTGGTTCTGGTGATAACACAACATTTTGTTAGTCTGTGAGATGTCCGTGGCCAGCTGCTGGGTGATGAATGTATCTGGTTGATAGAGAGGAAATTGGGAAGGAAGGGCTGTTTTGGCATTTAGAGTTTGCCAGGACAGCAGGGGGAGAGTTGTGGTTTCTTTCAGGCATGGGTGACCCTGATCTAGCTGATAGCAGCCAGCATATTCAACTTTCTGTAGGTAAGCTGTGTGCGTGCTCTGCTTAAACAGAAATAAAAACACTTCATGTTGTCTATTTGATGATCAAATGTTACCTGGAAAGCACTCACTGAGTTAAAATTTGCCTGATTTCTGCCCTGCTGCCCCTCCAGAGGAGCAGGAAGCAACTCATGTCCAGCACAGTACGAATATATTATGATTAAATAATAAAAAATTCAGGTGAATCAGCTGCCAGGCCCCACCAGGGAGGTGCAGTGAGCTGTGTGAACGTTCCTGCTTTGGAATTTCGAAGCAGAGGCAGATGCAGGGTTGGATTAAACAATAAAACTTCCTGGCGAGGTTTGAAACCTTCCTGTCCTCCCCATGTGTGCCTTTGGGGCTGGGCCTTAGGGGAAGGGGGAGATGGAGAGCCCTGGAAAAGGCTCAGGGTTATCCACTGGCTGGAGGACAGAGTGAGAAATAAAACAAATTCTGGGGGAGGTAAACTGGTGTTTGCCTCATTAACAGTACCTGGAAACACTGGGAGCTCTGAATTTGTGTGTTCATGTCCCACTGCTTCAGTGCAACAAAGAAAGTGTGTTTTAATGCATAAAAAAAATGGATTTATGCCTTTTCAGAGACTGGGGTGTGAGTACAGGTTTCGCTACCTTGCATTTTCACTTGGGTTTTGCTTCCCTGCCTTTTGAATTTGGGACTGCAAGGCTGCAGGTGTGGGATAGAATAAAGATAAAGCCAGTCCTGGCTTGCTTCTGGGGTCAACATTTTGATGTTGATCCTGTCCTTGAGTCCGTTTATGTTTTGTACTGTAAAACTGGGGTGGGATGAAGTTTATAGTGAATTAAAAAGGACCTGCAAAATTATTTGGAAAGAATAAATGAAGCTCTGCCCCTCCCTCCCTGCTTTTTGACGAATAGTGAGCAGTTCAGAGAGTTTTATAGGCCTGGAAGTATTTATTGCTGACAATTCCCAGCCCTGGAGAGAACCAGAGCAAGGTATTGAGTGCTAAATCCATGGAATCGCTCTTGTGTTTTTTATCTCTCTCTGAATTATGACACAGTTTTAACAACTGTGGGCAGTTTGCTGTGAATGAAATAGATTTTGTCTTAGCAAATGGAGTTTCCCAGCTCTCACTGCTCTCTTTTCAAATTGTCAGCTATAGAATAATTACTTTTCTCTAATTCATGCTGTTTTGGCGTGGACTCAAGTTTGCATTTAGTGCCTGGCATAAATATTATATTTTGGAGCTGCTTTAGGGGGGGCCCTTTTTAAATTTTTAAATTTTTTTTTGGTCAGACTTACTGGAATTGGTTGAACTTAATTCAATGACAGGATAAGCAAAAATTTGTTTAGATAGGCTGTTCTGAAATGTTTAATGCCTTCTAAAATTGTTCATGGTAAAAGATCAAGGAAGGAAACTCCGTGACCTTTTAAATGCAGCTCCACAGAACCCATTTTCCTATGCCAGAAGTCAGCCCAGACAATGAAACTGAAAGAGGGTTCCCTTTCATAAAGGACCTTTCATGTTTTGCTTTTGCAGATTTATTTTTTTTATCACAGATTTAGCAGACTTTACAGCTGTCTTTTAATCAGTTTCCATATTTGTACCAGAACTTTCTTATTTTAATTACTGTCTGTAGAAACCATTCAGCTGCTTGTTGTGTGACACAGTAGAAAATGATAATTTTCTGTAATTCTTTTCTTGGCTTAGATCACTCCAATAATATCTATTAGCAGCAAATGCACAGAGTTCAAATTTTGTGCAGGAAGTTTTAATGATTCAGTGTTTTATTTTTTTTTGGGGGGGGTCTGATTTTTAAAGCACTTTTCTGAGGGTTAATGCAGCCGTGCATTAAGAGCAGACAGCTGTGGTTCAGCCTTGTAATGATTGACTCTAAACTGGGTTGCCAGTCTAATCCTAACTTGTGCTGATCTGGGCTTTTTGCTCAGCTGCCTGCAGCCCAGGAGGTGGGTTTTGTCCAGAGCACAGGATTTGGGTGGTGAATCATCCTAAATAATAAATTGAGTTGTATCTCCAGCGATAAAGTTGATTTTCCCACCCACTCACTTTACCAGTTTCTCCCCTGTCTAAATCACCTTTGCATTTTCCTTTGTGGTTAGTAGTTCTGCATGTGATTCAATCTTTTATTTCTTCTGTGCCAACTTTAATTTGAATTTTCCCTGGCATGGTGCAGATACTGTCCTCAGGTTTCACTCAGTGTCTGCTACAGCCCGTGATTGTATTTGAAAAATTGAGGGGTTTTCTTAAGGCATTCTCATCTCCATCCTAAAAACATTTGCTTAACTCTTAAATAGCAAAATGCTGTGAAAATTGAAAGTTTGCAGGAATTCTGGCATGTGCATTGCCTTCCAAAATAAGTTGAATGTGCCAAATATCTGTGATTTTCTGTACATCACAAGGTGCCACAGACTTTTGTCACTTATTTTTTAAAAAAGGGATTCTGGTACCGATGTAAGGCAGAATGGCTGATCTGGACAGCATTCCCACTTCAACTTTGATTTCCTTTTTTTGCTGCAAAAACGATTTCCTGTTTCTGTACCTCAGTTTTCAGTTTTTCCAGTAATTGAAGGAGCTGAAGTAATGAAGGGTTTGTCTGTGTGAAGCAGTGGGTTTGGAAAATGATTATCTGCTCTAAGCTGTCCTTAAGTTGTCTCCTCTGACTTGCAGAAATTCCTGAGAGGAAGTCTTTAACTTCCAGTGCCTCTTATGTAACCCAGCATAGTTGGGATAACAAAATGAAATATTAACTCATTTGTTCATCAGGTTGTTTCCTGCTTTCCATAAAGCACATCCAGAGCAGCCAGAGAGAAAATTTCTTAGTCCTTTTCTGCTTGTGAGTGGCTGAGAGCAATAAAAGGGTTTTGACACAACACACAGACTCTTTTTTGATGGAGAAAAGAAAATATAAAATTCCCCACACTCGATTAAAGTGCAGTTCCGTGCCTCTAACACCTTTATGACTTTTTGTGGGATGTACTGACAGAACAGGCCGTGATTTTTGTGCTTGAAAACACTCAGGTGTTTTTCAGATGTGTCTAAAAGGGGTTGGTCATTGAGTGAACTCAGTCCTTGCTGAAATATGTCAGATTTCTCACATTTCTTCTTGTCTGTATTTTTATATTTACACATTCTCTCCAAAAACCCCATAGCAGTCTTCTGCTAGTTCCTGTTTATTTAGGGTGTGTGGGTTGCGTTTTATTCTTTGACATAAAATAGGAGAGATGAACATTCTGAGCCCAAAGAGAGAATGAGGGTCGGTGCTAATATAAAACTCTGTGGAGTATTTGGATATTCTGATGGGGGAATGGGCAGCCATTCTCTCACTGTTAATTTTTGGGGCTAATAAAACACGTTGGCAAGCTTTTTATTTATTGGTGTGATGTGTTATAATATTTGGGATTCACTGCTTTAAAATGCACGTGTCCATCTGTCCCATATCCTGGTCAGTCTGGCAATGACAGATTTTTTTCATCCACGCCTGTTTGAACTTCCCAAAAATTCTGAGCGAGGTTTGGCCTTTCCAGCTCAGCTGCAAATACCAAATCATGGAATTCCAGGCTGGGGTGGCTTTGGAGTGACCTTAAAGGTGATTCTGTCCCACCTTTCTCTATCCCACGTTGCTCCAGCGTGGCCATGGACACTTCCAGGGACCCAGGGGCAGCCTCCAGGGTGTTCCCACATCCCAAACTGAGAGTTTGGTGTGCTGAAGGCTGAGGATTTCCTGGCAGGGCTCCCCCAGCAGTGGCAGGATGGGATGTTGAGCTCCTCCTGGCTTCTTTCCACAGGGGTGTGGGCTCCGTTCCTCGGGGACCGCTCGGCTTCCGCCCCACGGAGCTCTGGGAAGCTCTGCTTTTCCCAGGCCTGGCTCCTATTGGGGTAAAGGTCTGGAAATTCTGTGTCAATATTTACCATAGCCCAGCCTGAGCAGCTCAGAGCTGGGATTGAACGAGGAGGAAAGGACTCCTTAATCAATACAAAATATCGGCGACCAAAATTGCTGATCCTTGCAAAGAAGGATGGAGCACGGAGATGTCAAAATTCTGGAAAGTGAAACCTGGGATGTTCAGGCTTGGGTTTTATGTGGTGTTTTAGAAGCACTTCTTTAACTTAATTTTCATGCAGTTTATTATTCTTTATTCTAAACAGGCAAAAACAACTCTCTAAGTGAGTTGTTTGCTACTTATTCCCACCCCATCTTTCCCATGTTCTTATGAGAGATTTCTTTGTTTAATTATGCTTTTTTTTCCATACTTTTTCCCTTACCCTCTTTCCCTGCTGTTGTCCAGGACTGTAGAAATCCCCTGTGGATTTAAAACAGTGATATTCCATTTCCAGCCTCGCCATTTCTTGGCTATCTCTGATTTCTCCTAAAAACCTGATTGCATCAGACTTTCTTGCTTTTTATGGTAATTTTTTTTTTTTTTTCCCCTCCTCCAAATTGTTTTCTTATTATGTCCTGTGACTGAGCGTGCTGGGGGAAGGAAATGTGGGAAATCAGAGTAGGAAGCAAGATAGAAACTTCCATTCCTGAATCTTTCTTGTTTTTACACAATTTCCTGGCAGCTGCGTTGGTTTGCACTTGAAAGGGACGTATTGTGTTGCTTTCTCTCCAAAACTGTAGATAAAACAGAAATAAAAATTAATTCTGTAATTTTTAAAAGTTAATTATTTCCAGAAGCCAAAAAAAAAAACCCCAGACAGTTAAGTCTTACATGACAGTGCCCTAAAGTTCTTTTTTTCTTTATACTAAATGTTTTTCCTGATAGGCTGAACTTTCATTTGGATTCTTCAAAGTCTGTTTGACTTCTTTATAACGAAGAGAAGCTGCAATATCCATTTCTGACCCTTTTAAGCTTGTTTTATGCTACAAATGCATTTATTTTCCCAAGTGCTCATGCCAGGAACAGAATTGTTAAGTTTCAGGGAATTGAAAATGTCCCTTCTGAGTTAATAGCCTTGAAGAATATTCCTTTTGTACTCCTGGTTCCTCCTCACTGACTTTAATGACTTCAAGTTAAATATTTTGCATGAAAATTTAAAATGAATGAATTTGAGGGTGTTTTTACAAGGATTTTATAAGACACAAACACATCTATAATAGACATAAATATGTAAAAGACATAAATATATAAAATACACAAATATATAAAAATAATACTCTATCATGTCTTACATATTTTTATGATTGTTAAGCAACCTGCAACCTTAAATTTGTGGTAAGAATAAACTGGAGGAAGGCAGCTGGGAAATGAGAATTTGCTCTGTACAGTGAAGGAAATGGGAAATATTAATGTTTTAATCAAAATATCGTTTAGTAAATTAAGGTTTATTGGTGTGTCAGATTGTCCCATCTGTGTTTCACTTGATGATAAGGAGCATTAGGGAGAAAAATGTGGAAATGCTTGATTTCAGAATGTAACCCAAGTTTAAAAATATCTCTGTTTTGACACCCTCAGCAGAGGCTGTTTGGTGCATGTGATTCTCACATGAACAAACTGGATCCAAAGCCCTGCTCTGGGATTTGCAGCTTCTTTTGCCTGCCTTCCTCAACTCTGTGATTCCACTTTGGTTAAAAACCCCAATATTGATCATTTCTTCCTGAGGATTGTGACAGGAAGGGGTGTTCCTGTGAGGATCTGAGCTGCTCCTGGCCTGGCTTTCTCCTTCCCTCCGGGTTACCATTTTCTTCTGGAGAGCTGACATTTTCTGATTTGTGAAATTCCTAGAAAATTGAGGAGCTGGGCAAACGTTTCAAAATAGGAACCAATGAGACAGAGCCCTCTGCTATTTCGAAAATGATAATGCATGCCACTGGGAAAGGGAGAAGCATGGAAAATACAAGTTCTGGCTGGGAAATTATTGCGTGGAGCAGGGAGATGGAGGGGTAGGAGTTGATTTCTTTGGCTTCCTGTCTTCTGGGTAATTGCAGCCTTGCTGCAGTTGTGGCTTGGAGATGATGCTTGGTACCAGCATCCATTGGACAGGCTAAAAAATTTGGTCATGAGAACTGAGGGAAATGCAAAAAGAAAATAACTCTTATTAATGTATTAAAGCGGTTTGCTGCAGTTTCATTTTTTAATAGGCCTCATGATTTGGCAAGGGGGGAAAAAAACCAAACAGAATTTAATGAGGGGTTGGGTAATCACCAAAAATGAGTTTGGTGGAGTTCTCTGGGGTTTATGGCAAGGACTAAAATAGAGATCTTGGTTTTTCCCTGCTCTGTCTGTACGTGGCAGTTTGGCCGATTGTTAATGGAGAGCCGGAGCCCGGGGCGTGCTCGGAGCCCTGGGAAGATTTACATTAATCAAACACAAACAGACAGTGTAGCGTGAAGAAATTTCTATCCCGCCAGCACTGCTCCCAAACTTCATTAGGTTATTGGGGCAGAAAAAGAAAACAGCCCCTTCACCCTGCAATCCTTCCCCAGGGCTTGACCACTTGGGGAAGCTCAAAAACCTCACGGCCCCTCTGGTTTGACCTCTGAGTTTTCCCTCTGTGCGTGGCAGAGAGGGGCAGTGCTTGGTTCTCCCTTTTTCCCTGCCTGCCCACTCCTGAATCAATCCAGAGGTTGTGTTTTCCTGCTGCTGGGCTCTGCTTTTCCAGGTGCCACGCGTTGTAAAACGCCCGGAAAGCCAAATGACGTGCCCAGCGTGGCACAGCGTGACCCTGGGAAAGGCTGGAAGTGGATTGAGGGGAAAATCTCAGTGCCCTCTGCCAAGCCTTTGTTCCTGTGCCTCGTGATGCAGCTCCGTGGATCAGTGTTGGGATTTCATGGTGGGAATGCACACAATTTTCTATTTATATATATATATATATGTGTGTGTGTGTATATATGTTTATATAGATGCACACAGAACAAACATACCCATCCACCACATATACATAAATATAAATATATATTTGTCTGCCCGCCAGGACAGCTGGAAATGGTGAATTTTAAAATCCCAGCTCTCTCTCTATCTCCCTCCTGCTTCCCTGTTGCTGTGGGCTGGCCATGGATGCTGCTCTCCCTGTGCCCATGAGCAGCCCCGGCTGATGCTGCTTGGGAGGAGGTGGGAGAGAAGAGGTGGAGTTTCTTCCCTCCTCTGAGTGGTCAGTGAACAATCAGGCAGATGCCTCCCAAGGATACCCGAGGAGAAGCCTGAAAACACCGGGAAGCTGCCAAAGGGGGCAGCTCAGGCTCCTTGGGGAGGATTTGGGATCAGAGCACTCCCCCTGGGAATGGGCTTTTGGGATGTCCCTGCTCAGCTGACTTTGGCGTGTGGAACAGGTAATACAGAGTCTTTGTTCCTCTTCCCTGAGCCAGGAATACCTTCCCTGAATGCACAGCAGAGAGAAAGGAATTTTTTTTTCCTTTAATATCTACTGGAAAAAAGGGTGGGAGGGGAGGTTTGTCTCCTTTTTTTTCCCCTTTCCTCTTTTAATAGCTGCTATGTGAAACTGAGTTGCTCCTTTGTATTTTCGTTGTGAAAATGGCCAGTTTAATGTGTTTGCTGTGAAAATCTATGTCTTGGTGTCTGAGCTCAAGAACAAAGGTTTTGACAGCCTGGAAAGATGCTTTAGATGTAGATGCTGGCAGCACTCCCTTCTTTCCATTTCCCAGTAATTCCATACCAGACCCTCCTCAGCAGCCACAGGGAATGTGATTTTTGATAAGCTGATATTTTATGCATGTTGATGTTTAATTAGCTGTTGGTGCTCAAGCAACCATCTCTGAGTGTTTTGGGTGGGGTTTATTTTTCTGAATACATTTTTCACTGATTTATTTGTTTTGGTTATTTTATCTTATTGTAAAGTGTCCTAAAATTTAAACAAATTGTATCAGTCACAGTGATGGTGTGGACAGATTTGAGGCAATGTTGCTACAGTGACAGCCATCAGCACTGAGAGAAATTGCAGTGTTTGGTACTGATCTATGAGGTTGTGATGTAGAAAGGCTGTGAGATGCTGGGGGGATTTGTTTTTTTTTTTTGAATATAAACACAAATACAGCCAGTGAGGGCTGGCAGTTCTCATCACCCTGCCTGGTGAGGGGGAGGCACCACGAGCTGAAGGTGTCACTGAACCCAGTGGGGAAACAACTCCAATCTGGCATTGCAGTTTCTGCTGCCTTGGTTATCTCCATACCCATTCCACATATCTTGGGGAATTTGCTGCAGTCACCTTTTAGCAGCTGGGAGCTTTCCTGAATAAATATTTGTTTGGGATTTTTTTTTGGTTTTTTTTTTTTCCTTTTGCTTGTATTTTTATTTATTTTACGAGACCCAAGAGGCAAATACTAATACAAACACATCCAGAGACCTATTAATAGCTCTGGGTTTGACTCACAGCCTGTTCTCAGGATCTTGAGCCATTTTACAAGGAGCTTCACTCCTGGATTTTTATCTTCCATTTTACAGTCGAAGAAGCAGGGCTTGATGTTGCCGAGAAATCCGAATCCTGTGTTCTGCTCAGTCCCTCCCAGTCAGTCTTTCTGGATTTGTGCTGTAGTTTAGATGGAGGGGAGATGAAATGGGAAGGAGGAAAGCATGCCACAGATGCCTGTGTACATTTTTTCCCCTCCTCATGCAATGTGTGCTATGTGCATCTTTTCTCTTGTGTTTTATGGGCCAGAGCTGCGTTTCAGGGGAGAAAAAATTGGTTTGCATGTCCTAGAAGCCTTTTTATTTTTCTTAGGCCATTTAAACAACTGAGAGAGCTTCAGCACTGCTAATCTCTTTATAGCTCAGCTGACATCACATTTTCTTTTTTTGGAAAACTGCAGTGTATGGTGGAGAAACTTTCCGTGGATGCTTCTAAAATCTGAGGGAATGCTGGGACAGAAACCCTGCTGGGATATGTGGAAGCCAGCAAGGTGAAATGCTCATTTAGTTGCATACTTGGAATTTAGGCTCAAATAGTTTTGTTGCCCTTGGTGTTTGTATCTACAGGAGTAAAACTTCAGCAGAATTAGCTGTGAAGGACTAAGAGCTAAAAATACACTGTACAGGTTAAGCAACACTGTGGTAATGATTTCTTGATTCTCTCCATGCTGCAGCTTTCCTTTGTAAAATTGTGGATCCAATTTTTCCCTTGGTGTAAATTAAGCCACTGGGAGCACTCTGCCTTTGGGTGGTTTTAGACATATTAACTGTAAATTAGTTTATGGCAGCTGGGAAACATTTAGAAGCTCTGCAGAGGTCAGAGGGGGTGGATGCTGTCTGCACATCCCATGCAGAATGGGTGTAATTTGGCCAAAGGTTCGTCACTGAGTGGGAGAAGGGAAGGCAGGGCTGGAAATGCTTTTGGGTTGAGTGTCTGCTTAGCTTTGAACTCATAAACTGCTGGTTCTGATGAGCAGGCAAGTCTTGGCTTACATTTCTAGAGCAGTAAACGCACATCAACCTTTACAACAACCTAACGAGGGCTGGAGGAAAATTTAAATTGTCACAAGGAGTCTGCTGACCTCGTTTGTCACAGGAGTAACTTAAGGGAACTTTTGGGTTGTGCAGTAGGTCAGAGGAACTGGGAACAGCTTGGGGATGTGTGAATCCACAGGGGAAGGTGCTGCTGAGCTCTTGTGCTGCTGCTGATGTTGTCAGGTCGTAGCTACATCTGTGTCAGAGGAAATGACAGCATTCCAGGATGGTTTGGGTTGGAAGGGACCTTAAAGATCATCCCAGTCCCATGGGCAGAGACACCTTCCACTATCCCAGCTTGTTCCAACCTGGCCTTGGGCACTTCCAGGGATCCAGGGATGCCCCAACTTCTCTGGGCACCTGTGCCAGGGCCTGTCCACCCTTCCAGGGAACAATTCCTTCCTAATACCCAACCTAACCCTGCTCTCTGGCAGTTTGGAGCCATTCCCTGTGTCCTGTCACTCCAGGCCCTTGTAAAGTCTCTCTCCATCTTTCCTGCAGCTCGTTCGTGTCCTGCAAGGCCACAGTGAGGTCACCCCAAAGCCTTTTCTTCTGCAGGCCGAACAGTCCCAGTTCTCCCAGCTTTTCCTCTGCTCCCCTTGGTGGCAGTGACACAAGAAACCAGGCAAAGCTGGTAATGCTGAGGAGCACGACGACAGCTCGGCCTTGTCAGTTCTTCAAAACATCTTTTGAAAGACACACAGGAAGAACAATAAATGTCTCACTGCAGGTTCTTGAGAGCACTCTCAGTAGTTCCAGGCCACGGAGGTGTGGTGTTCCTGTGCCAGGCAGCTGCACTCACTCCCCAGAAATGTGAACTCTGGGCCAAATACTCCTCTGTGCCTCTGAACCTTGTACATATATTTGCAAAACCTAAAGCTGCCTAATGGGAGGCAGCGTTACGCTATTTTGAAAGCGACATTTCCAGTTGTATTACGTGTGTTGGGGTTGGTGTTGTGTTTTTTTTCCTCTCCTCCCTTTCTAATTGCTGTCTTTTGCTGTTTTTAAGGACTGTTTCCACACCAGGCTCGTTGCTGGTTCATAACAACCACAAGCTGGGTATGGCATTAATAAGGAACTAGGCTTGGTGCCTAATGAAATGCAAAAAGTGCTCCCCACGCTGGGGCAGCACGAGTGATCCCAGCCCTGGGCGTGTGTGTGTGTGTCAGGTGAAAGCAAATCCCGAGGCACTGCACAGCTTTGGGTCTCTCTGCTCTGCTTAGGAGAACAAAATTGTCTTATTCCTTTGATTTTTTGGGGCAGTTCACTGTTAAGCTGCTGCAGACACCATGGAGGAGGAGCGGTGCTGCTGCCACCGAGCCAGCTCTGCGTTGCAATTATTGGCAAGCAAAGCAAACATTTCATTTCCCTGTAATTAGCTGCAGTTTAGGGAGGGCAGGTTAATTTGGACTCCACGCCCTGTCTGCGCAAGAAACCCTGGTGCTTGATTTGATTCTTTCAGGCTGTGGGCAAAGGGGTTTAAAAGGATTTTTCAGAGGTGAAAGCTGGAGGAATGAATCACAACAAATGTGTTCTATCCCTCTTCCTTCCCTTCTTCCAAATAGCAAAAGCTCAGGATGCAAAGATGATGTGAAAATATGGAGAAAATTGGGTATTTTGGGGCTCTTCTAGTGTGGCCCAACCACATATTTCGGTTTTTTCTTGCTTCGGGGAAGCTTAAGCTCTCTAGGCCTGGGAATATTTGTCTATGGTCTACTTCAAAATAAATAAATGAGTGAGAAAACTGGGTCATAAGTTCTGAAATCACAAGCTTGACCTTTCTCCTGTACCTGGTCACTTGTGTTAAATGGGTCATGCAGTAAAAGCTCGGAAAGGAAAAATCCTGAATGTTGCT
This sequence comes from Parus major, assembly GCF_001522545.3. Classification (NCBI taxonomy): domain Eukaryota; kingdom Metazoa; phylum Chordata; class Aves; order Passeriformes; family Paridae; genus Parus; species Parus major. Next base: position 2,308,947 of record NC_031792.1, read on the forward strand.
TTTCTGCCATGAGCTCGTTTTGTGAAAATTTTTGTGATGATAACATTTTCTGGAAGTCTTTTTAGAAAAACACTTGGCCTCTTTCAGCATTTGTGGTGTTTAATTTTTTTTCCCTTTCGAAGCTGTCAATTTTTTTCTTTCCCAGAGGTGAAAACTGAGAGATTCAGTAATTTGTAACCAGTCACGTTGGGAAACCAGTAGGAAATTGCCTGGGATTTGGCAACCTCTGTTCCCCACCAATTTCTGAGCGGGGTTTGTGTTTGCTCTGAGCTACATTCAGTGGCCAAACCTTAGCCCTATTACTCAAATCTTGCTTTTAGTCTGAATCTAAAGGCAGCATTAAGGAAACATGAGCAACCTGGTTTATTTATGTTCCCTCCAGTGCCCCCCTCCCCAGTTCTCATTTGTTTGGCTACTTCCAGCCCCTTGTAGGGATATTAAACAATAAATGGCCTTGTGTGACAACTTCAGGGCATGCAGAGGGAAAGCTGCTGCTGCTTCTGAGCCTTGGAAGTCAGTCAGGAGTGGAAGAACAGCCCTGGCTGCTGGAAATGTCCCTGTCCCCTCCCCTCTGGAGAGTTTCTGCGGGGACTCAAAGTTCTTGCAGGGTCCTGGCCTGAGCAGCGGAGCAGCACAAAGGCCACATTGAGAATGGCTGCTGGGGAAGCCCTCCTTCCTTGCCTGCCCAGTAAATGCAGCTCTTTCTCCATGAAAAGCCCTGACATCAGCTCTTGGAAAAATCCAAGTGCTTGTGTCATGGAAAATAGCTGAGGCACTTGCTTGGGCTGGGACTGAATGACTGAACTGTGGATGAAACTTCTCTGGAGATGCTTTTCTTCTTCCTTTTCCGAATGTTGCTGTTCACAGAGAGACCGAAACCCTTCCCATCTCAGGGTTTTACAGGGAAGGACACTGAGGAAGGAGCTACAGCTGGCTGTAGTAAACCCAGAGTAGCCTGCTTGTCATTTTTGCAGGACACAGGAGGATGATACATTCCTGTATCATCAGGAAATTCCATGTGTGGAGGCAAATCTCCAAATTCTTGCTGTTTGTTTTATGGAGAAGATTTATCTTTGCGTTCTCTTTTTCTTTCATAATTTCAAGCTGGTTTATTTTTCCTCTCTTCTTATTCCATTCTCATGCTGCCACCTTCTCTTCACCCCTCTTGATGATGCCCTCACCCAGAGCCAAACCACAAGAACAAAAGAGAAGTCTGTAGATGGGTATTTAGTTTTTAGAAGCATCCTGTGAAGGCAAGGCACCAGTGAATTCTCTTTCCCTGTAGAAATACCTCCCTCTTGGAGCCCTGACCCCTCCCCATCTTACAGATGGAACTTGCCAGCCTTCCAGACTTTGATTTTTATCAGATTCATCTTAACCTAGTTTAAGTGTTTTGCTCAGCACATTGGTTGCCATAGCACCAGTCCCTTGCATTGATCCATCTCCTGATCCATCAGGAAATATGCTGATGGGCTGTATTGGCTACTCTGCATTTTCTCTCCTAAAAGGAAAATGGAATTCTGGTTATGGGTAGAGACATTAGTGGCCTGAAAAATGATATAATATTGAGTGGGAGGCATTTGCTGATGCTTTATTAAGGCAAATGCAGCGCTGAGGCTGCTGGGGATGTTTGGGGGGTTTGACACACAAGGTGTGGGCTCTCCAACCCTAAATTTCCTGTGTTCCTTCTCTGAAGGCAGCTCCTGTCCATGGAGCTGTCAGCAGTGCAAGGTTAATAATGCCAGGGAGGATTCCTCCATGAGTCACTGCGTCAGCTGTGCTGCCTGCCTCGGACTCCCACAAAAATAACACGGAGCTCGCAGTGCTCCCTCCCTCCTGCCTCCTTGCAAGTCCCTAAAATCCATCTGTAGGCTCTGACAGCTCCCAGGAATCCTCCCCATTTGGATCCCTGTTTCCCTGCTCCCTGTGTCCAATCTGTTGCCATCAGTGTGCAATGGGTTTTGTTGTTGTTGTTTGTTTTTATTTAGGGAAAAACCTCAGTGGTTTCCTGAGCTTCTGTGCTTTGATCCGTGGAAAAAGTGATCCAGCAGAAAGCTGCTCTTCCCGTGGGTTGATGCTGAGGTGAATGGACTGTGCTGGATCAGGGCTGTCCCAGCCTGGCTGGTGTGGTTCCAGCTGCTGGATGTGTTTCCTCCTGCTTGCTGCATCTGTTTTTTCCCTGGATCTGCCTGTCTGTTGTTACCTCTCTGCTCCTTTGGCTCTCCTGCTGTCCTGTGCCCTTTTCCTCGGGACACAAAACTTTCTTCAGCTCAGTGGAAAGTCGTGTTGGTGCTGCTTTGTGTCAGCACTCTCCCCTGAAACCTTTGTCAGGGCTTCTAAAAAGCTGCTCTGGTGGATCTGTGCCTTCACAACCCTGGAAAACAGATCTCCTTCCTTGTTTTTCTTGCATTCTGTCTCTTCCAAGATGAAATTCTGGGAGTTATTTGCAGAATAGCATTTATGTCAATGCTTACTGTGCTTACAGGGCACTTAAAACCTCCTAGATTTGACAGAAGATGCATCATTTCTCTGAGTGCTGTCAGTGAGGTCCAATCATGGTGTTGAAAATGAAGTTTAATAGATATTAAAGGAGCTGGATGCACTAGGACTAGTCCTGCAGTTGTTCAGTGATTTTTATCTGTCACCCAGGAGCAGACTTTGGTTTTCCCAGGATCTGTTTTGGGATGTATGAGCAAGAGGAGAGAACAATCCTGCTTAGCATTCCCAAAATCTTGAACATCCGTCCCTGGGAGTGTCCAAGGCCAGGTTGGGTGGGGCTTGGAGCAGCCTGGGATAGTGGAAGGTGTCCTGCCCATGGCAGGATGAGCTCTAAGGTCCTTCCAAGCCATTCTGGAATTCTGAGTGAGCTAAAATCACTTTTCACCAAAATCCACGGAGCTGATGGTGGCCAAAGGCCTCTCATTGACTCATGACTTCATGGAAAGCTGAGTTAGGATGAGATTTTAAAAAGCCAGAGTTTAGGGGTTTATTTTTGTGGGGACTTCAAGATAACGTTTGGCTTTCCTCTTCTCCTTTTAAATGTGTCAAAAAGACCAGTGATCAACCCTGGGTTGTTCCTCCTCCTGAATTTGTCATGGTCAGTTGTGTTGGCTGCTTTTCCTTGAAATTTATAATTCATTCAGAGGGTTTTCCTGCAACAAGCAACATCTTATTTAAATGAAACTAATAAAGCACTGAAGCAGCTTCTATTGCAACTGTTCATCTCCTAATTAAAGATTAGTTCTGTCAAGCAAGCAGTTTTTGGCTGTTCTCTTCTGCACAGGTTTCACAACATTTCTTACTCATCTGGGCACAAGTTGGAGTAATTTCTCCTTGCGGGGTGCAAACACACACAAGCTTCATTTCAGGCATGTGAGCAGTGCTGGAACTAAAGTTAGGCACATGAATAAATATTTCCAAGGTTGAGGCCCTTGTCTGAATCTAAATATTTTTCTCTTTGATCAGCTTTGGAGATAGCAGATACTTGAATTCTGGTAATATTTTAGTAGGGGAGGAAAAAGAAAACCCCAACATGGTTATCTGGATGCTGTGCTATTTATGGTCAGCTATATTTTCAACCTCCTGGACTAGAATGGAATGCTTTGTACTGCTGGAAGCTGGGAATCCTCCCTGCTCTCTGTGTTTTTTGACACATTAAGTCTTCAAATTACCTTTTTCTGCTTGGCTTCAAGGTGGTTATTAGGCACTGGTGGTGCATATGTGTGAGCTAACCTGAAATACAGCATTTAATCCATGGTGTTACTGCTTGTAGGTGTATTTTCCTCACTTAAATAGATTTTCCTAATGCAGCATGACTAAGAAGACACACTTGTAGTCATTTGATGCATTTAAATGACTCAAATCATTCGGACCCAGCATTTTAAAAAACAAAATCTGACTTGGCTTTTAATTGGTGCTGGTATTTGGGAGAGTGGAACAACTCGTTTGAAAATGTGCTGATGTTCATCAGTTATCAGACAAAATGTCTACAGGGTTTTTATCGTGGAGCCTAAACTTGCCAGCTCCATTTGGAATTAAGGCTCCAGCTGTTCACCACACCCTGCTCTGCCTTCTTGCTGCTGTTTACAGTAGGAGGTGAAATATATTTTAATTTGAATTGTGTTGTGTTGGTTGCTGTAACACGGTGAGGGGATTTTCAGGGCTGCTTTCAAATTTAATATTTTAATTTAATAATATTTCCAAGCGAAGATCAGTTGCACTGAAACACAGATAAACTCACAGGAGCTCCTCTGTGATCTTTGATTGGATTTTATCCATTTTTACTCTGTTTCCTGTGATCTTTGATTGGATTTTATCCATTTTTACTCTGTTTCCTGCTGTGGTGACGCAATGTTTGGGAAATGAGGATGTCTTCCAGGTTGTATTCAGGCAGGGAAATGGGAAAAGGGAGGAATGTGGCACTGAATGCTCCAGCAAGGATCAGCGTTGTAGCCTCAGCTCAGCTGACACTTCCACCTAAAATTTCTGTGATTTCATAACTCAGTGCCCAGAATGATTTCAGATCCAGGAGGGGAGGTTTTTGGGGGCTGGAGAGCTTCACCTTCACCCTGGCTGGACAAAGCCCATCCCTTTCCTACTCCATTGGTTTTAGGGAATACCTGTGGAGCAAAGGAAAGGCAGGAGGTGACGTGGAGTGGTGGTTGTGCAGCACCCAGAGACTTTTCTGGGATCATCTGCTGCCTCCATCCCTGCTNCTGCCTCCATCCCTGCTTCCCAACCTATCCCTGCCTCCATCCCTGCTTCCCAACCTATCCCTGCCTCCATCCCTGCTTCCCAACCTATCCCTGCTGTGGACACAGCTATGAATTAGCAGCAGGGCATTTTGGCTCCCACCCCACAAGAATTTTGTATTCACCGCTAACGTCAAAGCACAGAACAAAATCCAGGGTTTTCAGCACTGCTTTATTTACAAAAACTTTAAAATTCCTTCCTAAATAATTAATCACCAGCCTAGGTATAATAAGCAGAAAAGGTTTTACACAGCTTCTAGCCCTGGAAAACAGGACATTTGTGTTTCACAGATAATAAAGAGCCCAAAAGGTGCAGCAGTGACCTCACTTTGTGTTGTCCACAAATTCTGCCTGTTGCTGCAGGAGCAGAGCCTGCAGCTTTGGGTGCTGATAAAAACCTCTGTAGGATTAACTTTGTCACTAAAATGCTTCGTTAAAATACTTACCAATGGTGTTAGGGTTTTTTATGCAGCTCAAAAGTTCAGCTGCATCAGATAAAAAGATGGGGTGTAATTCATCCTAAGCATCTTTGCATGTCTTTCCCTGGATTCCTTTTTTTTTTCCTCTTTTCTGCTTTTCAGTGGAACACTTAATTGCTGCTGCATCTGGTGGCTGCTCAGGGTTCAGGCAGGGTTAGATTGGCCCGAGATGACTTTTGTTTGCTTTCCCCTGGGATTCAATCTGTCTGTCTTGCACCGAGTCCTCCTTCACTGGCTGAAACTTGTAAATGGGAGGATGGGATGCTAAAGAGATGTGGCTTTGCAGGTAGAGCAGAACGAGGAGAGGATGTTTCTTACTTAAATCAGAGTGGATTTCCCAGACTCTTAAGATTAAAATAGAGCTTTGGGGGGCAGGAGGAAGGAGGATTACCACCTCTTGCCTTCAATTAATTAACTTTTTGCTGGTTATGCAATCACAGGCCCTATCTACCCCCTTAATTTGGAAGCTGCTGTTGTAGTTCAGCTAAATTCAATGCTGTTATCTGAAAGATGGCAAGTGTCTTGCCGTGGATAATTATTTTCAGGAACAGGCAGACAACATTTTAATTCCCCTTGCCTAATGTGTCATCAGATGCTGGTTCTGGAGTTCCATATTAGTGCATGTTTGCACAGGGGATTGGCGTGTGGGAGCTGGCCAGTTTTGGGTGGATCCACAGCTCTTATCCAAGAGAGGGGTTGGGCTGGCTCTGCAGCCACTCGGGGCTTTCAGGTAACGGGGAGGGACTCACTGCAGTTTGGGACTGGGATTTTCCTGCCTGGGCCACTCCAGCTGCAGTTATGGAGGAAAGGAGAGGGGAGGAGGTGACAAGAGGAGCATTTGGGGCAGTTCTGTGCTGCCAGTCAAGGAATGCTGCTTGTGATGGTCTGGAAAACTGGGAGAGAACCATTGTTCAGTTCTGTGTGTTGGAGCAGTTCTGGGATGGGGCCATTGCTCAGCTCAGGAGCACAGAAATGCCACCTCCAGGGATGGGGACTCCAAACCTCCCTGGGCAGCTCCTCCCAGTGTCCCACAACCCTTCCCATGGGGAAATTCCTGCTGCTGCCCAGCCTGACCCTGCCCTGGCACTTCCCTTTCATCCTTCCACTCATCTGGGACAAGATTCCAACCCCCCTTGGCTCCAGCCTCCTTCCACCTGGCTCTGGAGCTGCTCCTTATCCCTGTCCTGTTGTCCTTTTCTAATCCAGACTTGGGGACTGCTGGTCATTAACAAATTGGTTTGTTTAAACTAAAAACATTAAATAAAATTTAAAAAAATAAAAGGTCATTTATTGCCTTGGTCACCTCTGTGGTGTTTGAATTGTGTGGGCTTGAATTTCTTGCCCCAGCACTTCATGAAAAATGTAAATAAATACTGAAAACCCTTTTTTTCTTTTCAGGTTTCCTCTCAAAAAACCTTCGAGGTGAGTTCCTGAAATTTGCTTTTTTTTATCTGTATTGTAAATTATGCTGCAGCATTTTTGCAGGGGGAATTTAAGAGTTTAATATATAACATATATATATGTATATGTATGTATACAAGCACAGCTTGTAGTACCCATCACAAATGTGAGAAAATCAATATCCAGATGAGGATTAGGTGCCAAAAATAGATTAATTGGTGGTGTCCTTGGCATGGGGTGAGCATTTGCATTCTGTGACACGGCTGGAGGCTCATCTTACCTGAGATTTGAGATGGTCAGGGAAGGAAAGGGACTCTGCTGGTACAGAATGTGCAGGTGCTTCCCTTCGGGGGAGATTCTAAATCCTTAGTTTTGGCATGCTGAGATATTTAAAGTTTGCTGGGAGAGATTTCAGGAAGGTTTTTTTCCATTTAATTTATTTGGCTTTTTAGATAAAATATGGGCTGATGCAGAGTGATAAAGAAAATGCACTTGCTGTTACCAATTCTGGAGGTTACCAAGGCTGTTCCTGGAACCTTGGATCCTCTCCCAGAGATTGCAAGGGAGATCATTTTCCCCTTTGAATTCAGCCTGGGAATAAATTTTTTAAGTGAACTCGATGCCTACATTTTAATCTGAATTTCTGGTGAGCAGGCAGAGCTGTGTGAGGTTTGTGTGAGCACCCAGGCAGTTCCTGCAGGCTCTGGTGTGAGGATTTTGTGCTTTTCTGTGCCCCAGACACGGCAGCATTCTGAGCAGAGAGTCCCCAGCAGACAAGAAGCAGAAGGTTGAGCGCTGCAGCAGCACCCACGACTTCGATCCCACAGGTAAAGTCCTAAAATTCGAGGAAAAAACCCCAAACAAAAGCACTGGGGAGCAGAGGAAGAAATGATTTTCATGTGGTTTTCAGAGCTGTGTTGTTCTGCAAAGGCAGTGTGGGCATTGAAATGAATGTGGGCTTGATTTTAAACACCCTCATAATCGACCTGGATTAGTGTATCAGTAAATAATTATAACAACTTCCACTTCCAGCTAAGTCAGGAGGCAAAGGCTGTAATTAGCTGTGAGGAGTTCTTCAGTGAAGTCTGAAATTGGAGATGTGGTTGGCTCAGCCAGGGCTGGGTTTCCCTGCTGGGGTTTTAATTTTGGGGGGTTTGTTTTGTTCTTTAGTCGATTCTGATCCCTCTTTGGCCACTTGCAAAGTGAATTTGTGATGCATTTGAAGATAAGCACCTCATTTTAAAGGGTTTGCTATTCTCCTTTTATATAGCCTACTTTTATTTTAGTCAAATTAGGGAAATGAGGGTGCACACGGGATTCTTGTTCTCTCTGAACCTCTCACTCAATACCTGCTCATGAAATGCCTGCCAGGCTCTGTCTGAGCCTCCTGGCCCCATGCAAGGTGCATTTTTCCTGTCTGTGCATTCAGGCTCTTCCCTGGGGCTTGGGGAACACAGGGGAGGCGAATGGAAGTGGGGCACAACTTGTAGGGTGTGGGGCTTTTTGTGCACAAGGATGATGTTTATCAACCACTCTGGTAGTGGTTTCTGCCACTGGCTGCATGAGTCCTTCCAGTGTGCACAAAATAAATGAAAACTGGCTTTAAATGCCAGTTAAAAACATCCTGTAAGGGAAAAAAAAAATAACTGGTTTAGTGCTCATCTTCTTTTCCTTTGTCCTTTGGGATAGGTAATGTAAAGTGGTTTCAGGTTGGGGGAGGTCTCAGGCTTTGAACTCATTTTGTAGAAGGAATTTAATTTCTCCAGAAACAAGCTTCAGGAATCCTGTAATCTTAATTTGCAGAAAGTCACTCCAGGGTTGAGAGCTGTTACCTGGCCCCGTGTTTGTGCTTTGCTGGGGGAGCTCTGCACTGCAGCCTGCAGAAAACCCTTCTCTTTCTGAGGGGTGAATTCAGGATGCTGAAGTGCTGTGCCTGTGCTGATTTTATTGACTCTGGGGAGAAGCACTGCCAGAGTCTCCGTGCTTGGACTGGTTTTTATCTCTAGTGACTGCAGGGAACTCCTCTGGTTGTGTCCTGGCTCCTGTAACAGATTCTGTGTGCTGTTACCTGTGTCTCCGTGTATTATTCACCCCTTATTCCAAGTGTTCCACCTGTGTTTTGTTCACATCTTATTTGTGTTTTGCACGATTTAACCCGATAAATCCAAGTCTGTTTTGTTTTTTTTTTTCCATGAAGTTTGTTTATTTTTTTTTTTTCCTCATGTTTGGTCTCCATATTTTCTATATCTCTCTCTCCTTTTCTCCTGCTCTCGTGCAGATAGCTCCTCCAAGAAGACAAAGTCTAGTTCTGAGGAGAGTAGATCCGAGACGTATGGTAAGCCAAAGCTGCAGCCTCCCCCCTGGGCAGCTCCTGCTTTTCCTGTCTGTGAATCCCAGACTTTTCCCCTCCCCTGATCCGCATGGTTGGCTCTGCAGCAGGGACTGCCCTTCCATCCTGCTTCAGTTCTCAGCTTGTAGTGTGCTAGTGGCTGGGAAATGTTTGGTCTGGTGTCGCTGGGTGCTGCTGGCAGTGAGGACACAGCTCCCAAAGGCCTTGGTGCTCCTTGGAAAGTCTCTGCCATGTTCTCACCGTGGAGGTTGGAGCAAGGGATTTGTCCTCCTGCATTATTTGTAGGTGTTCTCTGGCGGTTCCTTTTGACAGAAATGGAAAAATGTGTATAATTTAAATAAATGTAAGGATGTGAGGTTCCCCGTTCTCTGTCCCAGAGACAGGGAGTGACCCTGCACTCCTGGGCTTGCTGGCTGCAATAAATGTCACATAACAAGCTTGGGATGGGATTATCCCCACACATCCTGGTGCTGTCCCTACACCGTGTGGGGCCTGTTTGCTCCCTCAGCTGTCCCAGCTGTGTCAGTCCTGGGGCTGTGACATTCCCCCTGCTCTAATGACTTATTCCACTTCCAGTCCCTGTAGATATTTGCATTCAGACCTTAGGCTCTAGAAGGCAACAAGTATCCACAAGCTGTTTTTTGGATCCTATCAGCATCTTCAGCCCCTTGGACTTGGGCTGAATCTGGCTGCATTTCTTACTTCCAAGTGTGCATGTCACTGTCCAAGTGTGCAGCCATTGGTTGCCCTTCTTTTCCTTTATTATTTTGCTTTTTTTGAAATTCACGTTTAAAACAGTCTGTGGCACTTTCTGATTTCAATCTGTTCAGAAAATTGCTGCTGCTAAACCTGCTGTGGGATTTTGGATGACTCTTCCAGAATCATCAGCTTTATCATTCCGCTGGAATAAGACTGCCAGGTCTTCATGGCTGTGCTCCAGCTTCTTATCCCACCTCTGGAATACAAAGTGATGCTGTCAGAGCAAGAAACACTAAAAAAATAATCAAACAGCACCAACCCTGAAGAGTTTAAACCAACACAGGCATGTTAGGAAAAGCTGGTGCAGTCTGGGGAGGTGTGTCCTGTGCTTTCTGTGAGATCTCTTCACTTCCCCTGGAATTTTGAATCATACACGTCTTTTTTTTATAAAAAAACAAAACACAAAGTAATATGATAGTCACGTTCCTCAGGGTGTGAGAGTGTTCCTTCAGAAGCTGTAAACAGCTTTGGAGGGTGCCTTGATGGAAACCTGTCTCGTGGAGAGCTGGCTTGCTGCAGCTTGTCATTCCTCCTGCCACCCTCCCCGGGAAGGAGCAGGGAGAGAGGGCTGGAGCAGCGGGGATTTGGGGATGGTTTTGTGCTTCTGAAGCCAGGTTAGTCAGGATAAGCAGACCCCTGTGCTCATTTCTGCCTGCTGCCGTGGGGTAATGACAGGAAACACTTGCTGGCTTTGCTGGGACATCTCACTGTTCTGCCTTTCCACATGTGCCAGAAACAAACACAACTTCCTGACGGGAGCTCTGACTTCCTGCAGATGCTGTCCCCGTGTCCAGGATCCCTGGGAGCAGCTCCCACTCATCCTTCCTTTCCAGTGGCCTTGCCCTGCCTTTTGTCTGCTTTTCCCAGGTTTCTCTGGAATGTGTGCAGAGCTCTGCTGTTTGCTTTGGAAGGGACCAAACTATTCCAAACCCTCCAAGTAGAAATACTGTACTGATATTTTCTGCACTGCTGACTGGATGGGGGCTGCCTGCTGGAAAGGGAATTACAGGGAAGGCTGGAATGACAGCAGGAAGAGGAGGTGTGGCTTTGGTGGGGTTTTGTTCTCACCTCTTGAAATTTTTAATTCAGGAGCCAGAATTTCTTGAAGTGTGTGAGTGGCTTGGAGGGGCAGAAAGGCAAGGAGGGAAATTGTTCAAATGCACAGAAATTAATTTATAGTGACGTGAAGCTCTCAGTGAGATACTTTCATTCATAAACCCAACCATCTCACATTTGTATATCCAACAAAATTCAGATTATCAGGAGAGAGAATGAGTGTAGTTTATTGTGCTATAATTAATGCTGTGATCTCCCATGATATTTAATATCTTTTTCCCAAAGTAGCATTTTCATCTCTTAAATGAACTTAAACTGAAATTATCTTTCAGGGTGGTAGGTGAGGTATCAGTTTGTTTCCTTTTCCTCACAACCTGGTTGGTCTCCAAAAATTCTCTGGAGAATCCAAATATTTTTCTCCAAAAACTCTTCCTCTATATTTAGCAATCATCAGTTTCTGGCCTAAATATTAGCCTGGACTTGACACAAACTCTTTCATAGATTTTCTCCAACTTTGAGGTAAGTTTTTGGTTTTTGTTTTGAAACCCCAGATTTGAGATGTTTTTAAATTGAAACTTATTCTCCCTGGGTTTGTTTTTTTTTTTTTGCAGTCCTTACCAGCAAAGAAATAAAGACTTACTGTCTCTATGTTGTGGCCACCGTTTTTCCAGAGAAATTTGCCTTTCTAACAGTTCTGTTTTTCTTTATGGAGCAGCATTTCTGACAATATTTTATGGACAGCTTCCCAAATGAAGTGAAACATTCAGCCACCCTCAAAACCCCGAGGAGTTTGGCTTTTTGTTTATGGAATGATTCATTTCAAATCTCTCCATTAAATTGCATTTTCCTATGGTGGCCTCATGCCCCCAGGGGAGGTTTTAGTTCCCAAATCTCAGCTCCTGGGCCGTGTGCTGCAGACTTGGGAAGTGGAATTCACATCCCATGGAATCCCAGGCTGCTTTGGGTTGGAAGAATCCTTAAAAATGATTTTGTTCCAGGAGCACCTTCCACTGGCCCAGGTTGTTCCCTGTCCATCGTGGTCTCTCCATTCTCTCAGTCAGGATTTTAGGGCTCTGTTTGTTGCTGAAACAATCCCTGTATTGTTAAATAACTTCCAGATAGGATGTAGAGAAGAGCAAAATAAAAATGAGCTTCCCAGAGAAGCTGTTGGACAGCCCAGATGTGTCTGGCCAGGCTGTTGGAGACAATTGTTGTGGCCGTGGGCTGTCAGTGACCTTGAGAAGTTCAGACTTTGCCCTTCCACCATCCCAAAGACGCTCTTGGAGCGGGGCTGGAGAAGGGAGAGGGACGAGTGCCACCTATTGAAGCTCCTCTCAGCTTTCCTTGCAGTTTTCCTCCCTGCTTTCACTTTTAATTTTAACCTCTTTAACTCCAGCACGACTTTGGCTGCTTTGTTGTACTCCTGGCTTGAGTCTACGCTAGTGAGTTTGGGGGAATTTTCATCTCCATGAGGACTAAAAACATTAAAATTGGTTCTTTTTCCTCCAGAATTTTAGGAATCCACTCAAGACATGAACAGAGACTGATTTTAAAGCATAGTTAGGTGATGTCTCCTCACTTCATGACATAAAGATACTGTTAAGGAAAACAAAAATGGGAGCAAGATGATTATTGATTTAATTTTGAGTACTGTCAGTGATGAATTCTGTTTGCTTTGTAATACTCACTGGGTTTCAGCTGGAAAAAATGAAATATCATGGTGGGATATTTCAAAAAGAGCAGAGTAAAAGCACTTGAAGGGTGCTTCAGGCAGGGAGTGCTGTCAGAGCTGGTCCAGTCCTGCAGGTCACAGTGTTACCTCCAGGAAACTTCCAGATAACTTCATCAAAATCACTCTAAAGTGTGTCTCAGTCAAGTGTGGTGTCTCCTCCACCTCATTCCAGCCTTTTATATAGGATTAGGAGAAGGGTAAAGTGTATTAAAGGGTAAAGCAATTATGGACTAATTTCAGGTTGAGTTGTCCTAATTTCAGTTGTTTCTCATTCTAAATTTATAAGGTGGTCTTGGGTGAAATTGAAGCTTGTGGAGTGAAAGAGTTTTAACTTGAATAAACTTGAATGAAATTCAGTTCTGCTCTGCCAGGTCAGTTTATGTTGTGTGGGCACTGCTGTGGCATCGGGCTCATCCAAGGAGGGAGCTCATCAGTAGATCCAAGGATTAATCTGGAGCAAAGGAAATGCAGTGGCAGAGCAGACTCGGGGCTCTCTGTGGCTTTAAACAAGGCCAGTCCTCGTGAGTCAAAAGCTGAGTTTAGTGCCTTACTCATCGGAGTGGGGCTGGCAGGGAGCTGGAAAAGAGCTTTTCTCTGAAATAGCACCAGTTCCCACACCCCAGCCCCGGGCATCATTCTTGGGAAGTGAGACTTCAAGGAGCTTGGTCACATAAAAGAAGGGGAGGTGCACAGGGAGAGGCACCTTCCTTCACTTCTCCCTGAGCACAGGGGGTGAAAGGTGGGGGGATTTTCCTTTCCATCCCTTCCCCTGCAGGTGCCAGGTATATCCCGTGCTTTGCTCCTGCTTTGTTGGCAGGAGGGGAATTCCTGGGATGTGATAGTGCTGCACAAGTCCTGGAATACTTTTTCCACTTTTCCCACACCCATTTTCATCTGTGCCACGCTGGAGGAGAGCAGGACTGGCTGGGCAGGCAGTGTTGGCTCTTGAGGCTCCTCATTTCCATGGGGAGTTGCTCCAGAGAAGTGAAAGGAGCTGTGGTGGTTTGGGAGCAGCATCAGACACGGGAATGACTCCCTGCTCTGTTACCATTCATAGCTTAAAACTCATTCCAGAAAAGCCAGTCTGGCTGGGACAGCATCTTCCCAACTTCCCATCTTCCCTCCATACCAAACAAAACTGCTGCAGTTTTGGAATCCGATTTGGGAGAACTCTGATTTCTTTCTCAAGGTGCCAGTGTAGGAATTGTGCCTTTAGGAATGGAAAAGCAGAGCAAGCTGTTAGAAATAAGGGTGATGGAAATAAAAGAACATTGGGGCAGCATTTTACAGAGTTCCTGAAGCCACTTTTCAGGATGAGGGCTTCGTTGTGGGAGGATTTTTGCAGGTGCTCCTAGGAAAGTGCTTGGCAAGGAATATGCCAGGGCTGCTGCTTGCTTGTGCTTTCTCTTTCCCTTGGTTCATTTCCAGGTGAAGAAAAGACATCCCCAGTGTTTCACCTGGTCCAAATGCTGCACCTACCAAATGAATTTATCTCTGCAGCAACATTTGTGTTCACATTACACTGAGCGTACCAGGAAACAAAACAAGGTGCCTTTGATGTCCCACAGCAAATTAAAGGAGGGGCACATTCAAACTCATCTCCTGGGTTTTTGGCCCTGGACTGATTTAATTTCAGAAGTCCCGTTCAGGACAGTTAAATGTGGCTTTTACTTCTTCACCTCTGCTGTTCTGGCTCTGTGCAATATTTCACCTGGAGCAGAAGGTGCCTCAGGAGGAGATTTTGGCTGAGAATTGGGAGAACTTTTCCTGATCAATAAATCTCTTTTAGCCCAACCCCCTCGTATTACTCTGAGGGATTTGTGCTTCTGTTTTGGAGCAGTTTTAGAAGCTGTGAGGTGTTTTTGGTGGTGCAGCAGCACCTGACAGTTCTCTGAACTATTAATGCAGACAAAGGGAAATCCTGCTCATTGGTGTGGGTACTGCTGCTCCTCTTTAAAAGCTGCTTTTCCCTCAGGTTGTGTCTGATGTGCCAGAGCTGTCTGCATCTCTGTTTTGTGTAGCTGGAGCAATAAGCTTGACCTGTCTTGACATCCCTCTCCATTTCTGGACTGCTGCCCTGTTCCTGTCTCTCCTACATTCTCCCTGTGCTGTGTTGTCCCCGTTCCTTTGAGTGCTCTGTGATTATCTGGGAGGATCAGGTTTTGGACTGATGCCTGGCTTGTGTCTCTGTGTTGCTGTCCTCTCTGTGCTGCCCTCTCCCCGTGTCTCCCCAGGCCTGGTGCAGAGGTGTGTGGTGATCCAGCGGGATGAGAACGGCTTTGGGCTGACGGTCAGCGGGGACAACCCCGTCTTCGTGCAGTCCGTCAAGGAAGGTGAGAGCATCCCCCAAACCTGCCAGCTTCCCATGGGGATCCTGGAAATGTGTGTGAGCTGGAGCAGAAAACTCCCCAAAGTCCTCCCAGGTGGCGTGGCTGCATCTTGGGAAGGGATGTGCAAGGTCAGGGTTGAGCAGTGAATCCTTTCCTCCGTCTCTCCTCCCAGGCACTGGGAGAATGAGAGGACACAGCTTTAAGCTGTGACAGGCAAAGTTTAGCCTGGATAAAAATCAGGATAAAAATTCTTCACTGAAAGAGTGCTTGGGCACTGGAGTTGTCTGCCCAGGGAGGGGGTGGAGTCACCATCCCTGGAGGTGTTCAGAACACTACAGGATGTGACACTCAGTGCTGTGGTTCAGGAGATGAGGACGTGTCAGGTCATGGGTTGCATTTACTGATCTCAAAGGTCTTTTCCAACCCGGGGATTCTGTGATCTGGTGGGTTTGGAGTTGCCCTCCTGCATCCCAGGGGAAGGAAAGGACCCTTTGGGACATGGTGGGATCATGTCCTGGTGTATCCAGTGCCAGGTGAAAGCAGAACCACTCCAGACTCAGATTTCACTGGCAGAGGAAGCTTGGTGGGGTGCAGGAGTGTTTTGCATGTTTTACAGAAGTCTCAAAACCATTTCTGCTCTAAATGATTGTATTGAAACGGGAACTAAGTGATTTCTTGCCTCTCCAGATGGAGCAGCCATGCGGGCTGGAGTGCAGACAGGTGATAGAATTATCAAGGTAAGGGCATGGAAATTGTGAGAGAAATGTGTCCTTTGTACTAAAAGAGCTCTGTCCTCAAAAAAGATGGCTTTGATGTGTCTGCTGTGGTGTTTGTGTTGGGAATGATCTGTGCTTCAGTGTTCTGGGGATGATTCTCCTCCAAATCCTCATTTTAGATTTTATGGACAAGTTCCTGCCAGGTTCAAGAATCACAAATACAATAAAACCAGAAATGGCAGGGAAGAGAGGGAAAGCAGAGTTGTTAATAATGACCTGTAAATAAAAAGCCTGCCTGAATTGTTGTTTTCCCCTTAACTGCTCTCACATCTATGTTCTTTTTTAGTCCCAAGCAAGTAAGAAATCAAGTCAGTAACTTAAAAAGACTCTGTAAACTATTGCTGCAAAATGCTGCAGCAGCTCCTGACACAGATGGAGCTGGGGTTCCAACCAGGCATTGAAATTAATGAATACAATTAGCTACCCTGTTGTTCTTTTGCCCAGGCAGAGATGGATTGCCTTTTTTTTGTTTGTTTGTCTCCCTCTTTGAGGTCCTTTGGTGTGTGCAGAGTTTTCTTTTAGCAGAGCTCTGCTCACTGAGATAAACTGTTAGAAGGATAAATAATTTATCTGGTAATGTCTTGAGAGAGGCAGTAATGGAGATGGGGGAGGAGAAAGTGCTGCTGTTCTTCTGGTGGAATGTGTGGAACTGCTTTGGGAATCAGGAGCCAAACACTGAATTTCTCCCCTCCCTGCCCAGGTGAACGGGACTCTGGTGACACACTCGAACCATTTGGAGGTGGTCAAGCTGATCAAGTGTAAGTAAAGGCAGGTGGCTCTTGTGTCACCTTCAGTGGCATCATTTCGAGGGCCTGGTCAGGTGCCAAGGGTGAGGTCAATGCTGAGAGATAAAGGGAGTGCGTGAAACAGGGAAGCGAAATTGAAATTATTTTGACATCCTGAATTTAAGCTGATACATTCTCCTGTAGCTTCTCCTTAACTTAATGTTTGAATTATCACCAAGCCTTGCCTGGTGCATTCCCACCTTTTATTTCCACCTCAAATACCAGATCTGGGCAGGCACTTGATGTGCATTGCTGTGTGATGCCTGCACAGCACTACAGGAAATACGTTCCTGGTGGATTTTCTCGTAGGAGGAAGGAGGTGGTGATGGCTCCTTCCAGCCTGATGTGGTTTATTTTGTGTGTGTGCATGCTGGAAGTGTAACCTGCAGGGCTGAAAATTGGATTGCTTGCTTTTGTAAGGGCTGATTCTCATGGAAGTTGTTGGGAATATCTGAAATTTAAGCAGATTTCTAAAGCAAGCAGCGCTCTCAGGCTCATTTGGAGGAGGAATGATGTGAGTTCTGTCTGCAGGGAAATCAGAGAAGCACAGAAACCTCTCTGTGTGTGACCTGTGCCTGTCCTTGTGTCCCCACAGCGGGTTCCTATGTAGCTCTCACTGTCCAGGGGCGCCCTCCAGGGTCACCCCAGATTCCCTTGGCGGATTCCGACGTGGATCTGGCAGCTTTTGGGCATATGTCTCCCATCATGGCATCCCCCCACTCGCCTGGCACGTCAGGGAATGCAGAGAGGATCACCAGCCCAGTGCTCATGGGGGTAAGGTTTGAAGCTCTCTTTCCAAAAGGAGAAATGGAATCAGGTGGTTTTGGTCTGATTTTTTTTTTTTTTTTCACTTGAAATTGGCATTGGGATATTTATCCTGTCAGTGGGTATTTACTCACTTAAGAAAAAGCATTTTGCAAGTAAAAATACCCAGTCCTGTCTGAGGTAGCATAAAAACTTCTATTTCTATTGTTGGTAGCTGTTCAAAATTAAGAAAATACATAGGATAGGGTTGGGAATTTGAATTGCTTCTCATAGGGCTTTTCAGAGCCTGTTTTTAGGAAGCAGGTGAAAGATGTACATGTCCATTTTCCTTATCTGCTCAGCTCCCCCAGCAAACCCAACCTTAATCTCTCTGCATTTCCTAGGAGGAGAATAACATTGTCCACAGCCAGAAGGTGGAGATCCTGAGGAAGATGCTCCAGAAGGAGCAGGAGAGGCTGCAGGTACTGGAGTTGTGCAGGTTGGAGAGAGCTGGGGGGAGTGATGCAGAGAGGGGTTGTTAAATCACAATTTATCAGCAGAGCTGTGTAAAACAGACTTTCTGTAGCAGCTCCTGGGCTGTGCAGGTGTTAATTTAAGAGAGACAAACAATTCTTGTGCAGTTCCTGCAGGAGGAGTACAGCAGAGCCCCCTCCACCCGCCTGCTCAAGGAGATCCAGGAGACAAAGAAACACATTCCTCAGCTGCAGGAGCAGCTGTCCAAGGCCACAGGCTGCACTCAGGTAACGGGCCCAGCCCTGGGGATGCTCCCAGGCACAATCCAGGCTGTTCTGGGCAAGCTGGAATTGCTTGGACAGGCAGGCTGCACCCTCTACAGCTGGGATTTGAAGCTGGCACTGTTGTCTCAAATGCAGAACATTTTACAGTGGGCTCTCAGCTCATCTCTGAAAAAACTGCTTTTAAGAACAAGTGCAAGCAGTGATGTGTTTATTATCTGTCAGTGCAACTTAAAATACACCCATGAAGTCATTCTTGGAAGCTTTAAACAATTTTGTTTTCACTTTTGAAAAAAAAGAAATAAATGTAGGCTGTGTCATTTTTTTCCCTTTTCCCTTGAGTTTAAAGTGCTGGAACCTTGGTGTGGTTTTTGTTGTTTTCTCTTAGAACGTCACTGCAGTCTTTTCTAGATAAATTAAGGTTTTAGGAGTCATGTGAGCTACCTGGCTTTTGAAGGAGTTGATGGAAGGATGGTCTCTTGAAATGCTCTGCTGTGTCCCAACTCCCTTGGATCTTTGCAGGATGGAGTCCTGTCCTCCCGGGCGGTGTCCGAGGCGCTGCAGATCAGCGAGGGGGAGGCAGAGAGTGGGGACAGTGGCAGCAAACTGGATTTCAGTGGTGACAGCCCCTCCAGACCCAACAGTGACATTGCTGATGTGAGTCTGGGGCAGCCCCAGGGCTTTGCTTCTCTCCCTCTTGCATTTGGGTTTCCTTGGCAGATTGATTGTGCATGTTGTCGTGGGTAAATCTGTGCATTGCTGGAACAGGCTCCTCTGTGCCCACCAAAACCTTTTCCCTATGAAAACCTCTTCTATTGGACTGGTGTTAGGGACTGGGAGAGAAGAAATTTGGGGTTTTTATCCAGGATTAGATTGTTCTGGCGTTAATCCCTGTAACCAAAGATGGATGCCAGCATCCTGCTCAAAACTCATTTGCCAATTAGAGCATCTTTGAAGGGAATATTCCAACTGCAGCACCGTGACTCAGATCCAGGCAGCGTGCCCTGAAAGTGGGAAAGAGCCTTCCTTCTCCCAAATCAGCTTCAGTTGCTGCCACCAGCAAAGGCTCTTGGTGTGCTCACTCATTAGTTATCAATCTGTGTGCTCCTGTGCTCTCCCTTGGTGCCTGATCCTTAATTAAGTCACTGTCTGATTAGTGCAGGGGAATTGAGACTCTCTGCTTGGATTTGGTCTAAGTTTGTTGATTAACTTAAGGATGTGGGAGCTAAATTTGTCCCAGCAGTCGGAAGTGAAAGGGAGGTGGGTGAGATGGGAGCGTTCACGGCTCTGTTTTGAAACATTCCGACTCCAAATCTGACCAGATCCCACTCAGTGTTTGTGTTAAATAAATGCACAACAAAATTCATAATTGTCTTCCTAATAATCATCATCCTGTCAATATTGGGGATGGTATTTGACCAGTGCAGGTGATTGGCACACCAAACATTCCAGCTTTTCTGTCCAGCTCTGAGAAATTTAAGGATGGGGGGCAAAAGAAACCTTTGGAAGTGGAAAAAGTTCTGCAGCTGGGAAAAAGCAAGGCTGGAAAGCAACAACCTGAGCTGGAAAGACCTTTGGACACACAGAAGATGGGCCAGCAGCACCTGGTTTTTGCAAATAGGGCTCTGCTGGGCTCCCTGAGCAAGAGGATTGCTGGCAGATGGGAGGAGAGAGCTGAGCTGTGAGAAAAGGTGGAGAGAGCAAGAAGAAAGCCAAGGGCTGGGGATTTTACAGCTCTGCTGGTGCTCAGTCACCAGATTTCTGACCAAAACTTCTGCATTCACTTGAGTTTGGGGTTTTATTTATTTGCTTAACCGTGCATGTAGGACACAGACTTTAGTCTGGTTTGTCACACCTCCTTTTCCTGTGAGAAAGGAGAACTTTTTGGCTGTTGTGGCTGACAGACTGCACTGTGCAGCTCTCCCCTTCCTGGATTTGCTGGGACTTACCAGAACTGAACTTCCCTCTTTCCCAGAGTCCTCGCAGCGGCCTGAAGGAGAGGATTTATCCAGATGAGAGCCCAGAAAAGGCTGAGCTTCAAGATACTGTGAGTACAAAACATCAAATGTCACAACAGCATCTCCTCCAATGGGCCCATTAAAATCTTGATGCTTTTCCCCCACTTTGTAAATGGAGTGTGCCTGAACTTTGCTTTAGAAAATAAAATGCAATTAAAGTGGTGTAGGGAAAGTTAATTAGCTGAGTAAATGTTTATGGAGCTTAAGAGCAGGGCCATTTAGAGGCAAGAAATACCTAATCAGCAGTAAAACAGCTGGGCCTGGAATAAGGAGAGCAGTTGCACATGGTTTATTCCTCGAGTCCAGCCTTTTTTCAGGATGTTCACTCATTTGGGGGCTGGCATTTCCAGCAGGGCTACAAGTGGAGCTCAGCAGGAAGTTCAGACTTGTCTGAGCACATCATCATCCTTGGGATGACTCCTGGATTCTCCTTCCCCTCAGCTGCTTGTCCTCCCAAAGCCACATTTCCCCCTCTGGGCAGGGGTGCTCGGTGTGCTCCAGGTGATGCAGCTGCTCCTGAGCCACCTGATGTGATACTGGGGAATGTTTGGATGCTGGGAGAAGCTTTTGAAGAGTCAAAATGATCAGAATATCCAAGTTTTACTGGGAGGGACAATCACAGCACTGTGCTGTTCTTCCTTCTCCTCCCCAGGATTCCCAGTCCAGCGTTGGAAGTCCCCTGTCCCGAGTGGGGACTCAGATCATTGGAGCAGAGGATGATGATTTTGACACGGAGCAGGAGCAGGTGGGAATGACTTTTAGCCCTTTTTTCCCCCCACTAACCAGAATTATCTTCCCTTGTTTCTGCTGAGTGCTTTGTGTCTGGTGAATTAAGGATTTGGAAGTGGGATTCCTGTTGTTGCTGCCAATATCCATCTTGGAGTCTGTGATTTTTCTTTCTTCTCCAAACTTCAAGCCTTCTAGGAATTAATTTGCCTTATTTCATTTTCTTTAGTCTTTGTTAAATCCTGAATTATTGTCACATCAGCAGAGCTACCACACATTTACTCTGAATTCTTTTAGCTGTCCTTTCTGTTATTCCTGAATGATTCAGCTGGAATTCCCTGTGTCCCTGCAGATTAATGGGCAGTGCAGCTGCTTCCAGAACATCGAGCTCCTGAAATCCCGCCCGGCTCACCTGGCTGTGCTCCTGCACCATGTGGTGTCCCAGTTTGATCCTGCAGCCCTGGTGAGAAGCTCTGCAGTTGTTTCCCTGGCTCACATTTGGGAATCTTCACCAGAATTTACCTGATCTTGTGCAGCACTCACTGCCATGACCTGGCAAGGAGGGGAATGCAGACCCTGTGCAGGCCTGAGGGAGATAAAAATCCTCCTTTATCTCCTCAGATAAATGGAGAAACACAAAAGGAATTGTTTCCTTTACATTTGGCTGCTGACAAATAATTATTTATCTCCTGAAAGCCTCTCATCCCACCCCAAGGTGTGGGATAAGTTGTCTACAGGGAAGGTTTGAGCTCTCTGTGCTCCTCTCCCCACATTGCCTAAGGAGCTGGGAAAAGATTTCAACCCAGCACTGCTGAATTCCTTGAAATACTGGAAAGAAAACTCGGAGTTTTCATGGCTTGCAGCTCATTTCTTGCCCTCCTGTTCCCCACAGCTGTGCTACCTTTACACAGACCTGTACAAACAGACCAACTCCAAAGAGACACGGCGCGTTTTCCTGGAGTTTTACCAGTTTTTCCTGGACAGAGCTGCAGTAGGTTCCACTTGATTTCCTCATTTTCACACACATCCAGCAAGTTGAGCTTGACCTTTCTTCACCCACCTAAAAACTGAGTGGGTTAAAGCCCTCCAAAAGAAAAATGGGAAGAATGTTTTATAAGTAACTTCATCAAATGCAATACTGCAGTAAAAAAATTAAGTATTTTCGTTGAAATGTTAGCAGGAAAGTGAATGGCCTCAGATGCCTGGTAAGAAAATAAATCCCAGGGGATTTGTTGTTGGTAGGAGGAATAATTCAGGGGTAGGTAAGCAAATTCTGGCCCTTCTTCGTTGCTTTTTAGTTAATAATTGCTGTGGGTATTGATGTGGCTGTTTCAAGGATTGGGAAATTTTATGTGTCTGTTGAAAAGCTGAGAAAATTCTTTGCTGTCACAAATCAAACTCCCAGAAGCTGCAGCAGAGGTTTATAAACCACATGTTCATCTTAAATAATCCTGTGAATTATATAATATATTCATGGCAGTCTCCCTTTTTGGAACCAGCAGGTGCTCAGATGGGATGGTTTTAGCTTTTGAGGGAATTCCCTGGTGTGATTTCTGTGTTTTATTGGGGTGCTGGTTTTCCTGTTGGTTCTCCCATCCTTTCTCTCCTTTTGCAGAACCTGAAAGTCCCAGTTCCAGATGAAATCTCCTTGGAATTAGGTAGGGTGCTGTGTTTGTGGGGGTCAAAGGCAGGGGGTTGGTTAATTCAGGGAAATTACTGAAGTCATTTATTGGAGGTGGGGACTGTTCCCACAGGAATAATTGAAGAATTTTTTGCCTCACAGACAGGAGAAGGCCAGAGCTCCTCCCTGAAGAGCTCCACCGCCAGTTCATCCAAACCATGCAGGATAAAGTCTGTCCAGAGGTTCAGAGGAACCTGGAAGATTTCAGGTACCAAAAGCTCTCTGTGCAGTTTCCATTCAATTCATGTTTTATTTCGATCAGCATTCCAGCACAGGGAAACCTGAGGGACATAGAATTCCTTTGGATTGGATGGGAATATACCCCATGGCCAATCTTTATTTAAAGTCATCAATTGCAGTCCTGTCCCTTGGATTCATCATTCCTTGGAGCTGAGTGAGGAAATGTCTGTTTTCATAGGTGTTGTTATATAAATCTCTCTTACTGATTGTGTTTATGATCAGCTTATATATATATATATATATATATTTTTTCCCCTTTTCCTATTTTCCTTCTCTTTCCCCTTTGGGCAGGGAATAATCCTCTTTTCAGAGCTGTCACGAGCATGGAGTAGAAGTTGATAATTAATTTGCTTTTTCTTGTGGAGTCCTAAGAGCTCCATAAGGAACTATTCCACACCTGGAAACCTCTCAACTCCAACATCCCAAAAGCCCTTCTGTGAGTTGTGTGGCACACCCCAAGTGCCATCTCCAGCTGCAGGTGATGCTTCCTGTGCCCTTTTCCAGGCAGAAGCGGAGCATGGGGCTGACCCTGGCCGAGGGGGAGCTGACCAGGCTGGACGCAGAGCGGCTGCGCGACCGCAACGCCGTGGAGAAGGAGAGGAGCTGTGCCGAGCAGATCATCGCTAAAATCGAGGAGGTCCTGTAAGTGACAGCCAACAGGAAGGTGGGGTGACAAAAGGAAGCCATCATCAAGGTGCTGCCTCGGGTGTGAAGGAGCTGGGGAGTGGAATTTGGCTGTGTTTGGGTTCCTGCCCAGGAGTGTTTGGTGGGGTGATGAGAGCCAGGAGAAGGCAGGGGGGAAGTGAAGGCAGTTGTGTGCAGGAGGATGCTGTGGAACACTGCAGGGCATGCTGCCATTGTCAGCTTGTGCATTATTAGATCAGAGCCTTTTTCCTGTAGAAACAGCAGCTCCTCAACCCATTTTCTCCTTTTCACTGCGGGCTGAATCCAATTTCCACAGCTGAACCTTCATTTTTGATTTTTGATTTTATTTTTTTCCCTTGCTGGGACTGCTGAACATTCTAAAAGACACTTCAACACAGCTACTGATGCTCTGGGTGGATGGGGCCGGGTGTTAATTGGGTTTTGAGTTTCATTTTGAAACCTTTTCTGGTTTTTAGGATGACATCTCAGCCTCTGGAAGAAGACAAGAGGTAATGTGGAGCTCGGGCTGTGTTGTGCTGATAGAGCAAGACAGCCCTCTCCCGGCTGTTCTCCAGCACTCATCTCCTGAATCCCCTGGCATAAATCATTGGAATTCAGAGCCTCTTCTTCACTGATGTTTGTTGCCTGTGTTTCACATCTTAAAAATTACTGTCACTGAGAGTTTGTGTTTATTTCTGTTTTGTAACTGTTTCAATCTGCTCTAACATTTATTTTCTGTGTGTGGATTGTCCTGTTCAGTTTTTATCTGAGCAGCTTTCCCTCCACTTTTTGCAGTAACCTTTTACTGCTGCTTATTTTTACCATAACTCAAAGCTATAATGTGACATCAAATATGGTTTTAGTGCAGAATTTTAGGACCTTCTGTGTAATTCTCAAAATTGTATTTTCACTTCCTGGGCTTCTCTGCCTTTTGTCATGGACTGATTTGGTTTGGAAGGGACCTTAAAGATGATTTAATTCCACCCCCTGCCACAGACAGGGGCACCTTCCGCTGTCCCAGGGTGGCCTTGGACATTTCCAGGGATCCAGGGGCAGCCACAGCTTCTCTGGGCACCCTGTGCCAGAGCCTCCCCATCCATCTATTCCCTCTTTATTTACCCCATCATTTACAAAAGGATAAATTCTGATGTTGGCTGAGCCTTCCCATTACCTGTGGGAATTTATTTCATTGCTTACTTTAATTTAAAAACGAACAATAGAACCTTGGCACTCGACCTTAAGTTTATTGACTCAATATATTTCTCATAAACCTCACTTTTCCTCTCACTGTGTTTGGCAGCTCCACCATGCAATATGTGATCCTCACCTACATGAAACACCTGGGAGTCAAAGTCAAAGAGCCTCGGAACCTGGAGCAGAAGCGGGGCCGGATTGGTTTCCTGCCAAAGATCAAGGTAATGCTGGTGTGGCCACAGAGCATTTGGGTGCAATTCAGACCCTGATTTTGCAGGAAAAATATAAAAAATAGTTGTGATTTTCTGCTGTTCCAAGAGGATCTGGGATTGCTGAGCTGCACAGCAAACCTAAGAGCTGAAATTGGGTTCTGCATCTGTTGGCAGATGCGTGAATTGGAAATAATTGGAATTATTTCCTTTATGTCAACTCCCGAATTCACCTTGTTTTTCGCAGTTATTAAATCTTTGGGTGAGGAATGTTTCATAGAACACAACCTTGAACCACAGGAGGGTCTCATTAAAGCTGTTGCCTTGTTTACTTCAGTTTTTTCTGGAGAAACTTGTCTAAACCCTCCTGGTTTGCCATGCAGGAGAGCTCTTCTCCTTGCCACCCCCACTTTTCCAGTTATATAATGAATATTTCCACCAAAACTTCTTCCCTGTGGGTGTGATCCCTTGTCTTCCACAGCATGGGGGTGTATCTGGTCACAGTAGCTACTTATTCTCATCAGCATTTCAGCTTCTTTTGAAATATTGAGAGAGTTTCAAGCAGTTCTAAACCGACTGCGAAAAGGTGAAACAGTGTGAAACCTTTTTGAAGGTTTGTGTCCTCTCCCTTCTGCAGCTTGAAAGAATTAATTAAAATCTCAGTGAACAGCTGGATTTTGAAGCAGTGGGAGATGAGTTTGCTTTTCTTTACCTGCAGCAAAGCATCAAGAAGGAGAAAGAAGGAGAGGAGAAAGGGAAGAGGAGAGGCTTCCCCAACATTCTGGGCCCCCCGAGGAGACCGAGCCGACATGACAGCAGTGCAAGTATGTCAGCCCAGGAAACCCCTGTGCCCTGCTGGCCTGGAAGCCACAGGAAATCCCTGCTGCCTTTAAATATTCCTGCCAGGAATCCCTATTTCCCCCATCTCCCCCTTCCCAAACCTCATCCCAGCCATCCTGCCTCACCCAATCCCACTCCTCCCAATTTGGACCCCACTTCTCCCAATTCCCTTCCAGCCCTGTCTCATCCTGAGGGGCTGTGGAATCGAGTTTTGGGCTGGGATTGAGGCATTTTGGGGTAGGATTGAGGCATTTTGGGGTAAGATTGAGTGATCTTAAACTTTTTGTTGCCAAAATCCGGTTTTGAAGCCGCACAAACCTGTTTTTGGCCCTGAAATGCTGCCTCTCTCAGCCCTGAAAAACTCAGTCCAGCGATGTGAAGAAGTTCCAGCGGTGTGCTGATTCTCTTTGTTCTCTTTCTTCAGTTGGCAGGGCCATGGAGATGCAGAAGCCCAGGCACCCCAAGCACTCTCCCACAGCCTCTTCTGTGAGCCCAGAGCCCCCCGAGTCCAGCAAGCTGCGGCAGAGCGGCTCCTCCAGCGAGGGCACAGATGCCCCTTACCCCCCTGCCAACCCCATGTCCCCCCTGGCAATGGGGCCCTTTGCCTCCCCAGAGGGCAGCAAGGACGGTGACACAGGTAGGGTGGAATGAGGGATGGTTAAAGGCTGTGCTGTGGACAGGATGTGCAGAGCGCTGATGCAACACAGCCAGGCCAGTTAGGAAATGCTTTGGTGTCATTAGAGCTGCTCTTCCTCGCCTTAATCAGCTTTCCTTAATTAGGGAATGTTGCCACGAGCAGCAGTGAGTGGTTGTTAGTGGGTTCTGCCACTGTGGCATTGGATCATCCAACAGGAAAAACCCAGCAGGTGCCAGCCTGTGTCACCTGAAGCTTTTGTCGATGAGATTTGTCCTCACCAGGCTGGGAATTGAGTTCCTCCAGCTCTGGAGCTGGAATCAAGGGGTTCTGGAGAGGCTGGGAACATTTCCAATTTGGTTCCTCACCTTTCACATTTATTCTGTGTCCAGGTTTGAAGCAGCCTGGGGAAGCCCCACCTGCCAGTGACTCCATGGATGGCACCCCCCGCACACCCAACAACACCTTTGAGTTCCCATCTCCTTTGGAAAACCTGCAGGAGGAGGAGGGAGAATCTGAGAGGTAACTCTGGGTGCTTGGGGGAGCCTTGAGACAGGGTCAGGAAATCCTGGAAAGGATCATTGTAGAGACTCCTTGGTCAGTGTGACAGTGGCTGTTGAAATTTAGTACATAAAATTACAGTGACGTGGTTTGTGTTAAATATTGTTGGTAGAATTAGGAAACTTTGATCTGTGGCTCTGCTCTGATAGAAAACTGTCAGGAGAGGGGACAAAATTCTTTGCTTTGGAGCCCAGATCACCATTCTGAAGTTATGCTGAGTGTCTGAGCAGGAAGAAATTCAGGCACAAGCTTCCCTAATGATTTCTTTCCTTCCTCGCAGGATGGTTGACATGGGAACACCAAAACCTTTTCGCAAGTGAGTGTGCTTAGAAATGTTTGAGCTTGACTGAATTTGTTTGGATTTCGAGAGGTTATGAAGCAGAATGCAGCAGTGCTTATTGTTCTGAGCCAGCAGAGTTGTCTGCATGATCTTTTTTCTTTAAGAACACATGAAATCAGACACTGGCAGCCATTTATAGGGCAGGTGGAGTGAGTCATTTGCAAAAAAAACCCCTTTGATCTGTGAGTGAAGTGGAATGATTGCTGTATCCACTGATTAGAATGGATGGGAGGTGAGTTAGGGAGTAGAGATATCCCTATTTTCCTTTTCAGTCTTGCTGCTGTTGGTTCTGTACCTGCAGATAGACAGAGGCAAGAAACTGTAACCTGCCCTTTTCACTGCCTTGATACCTGACTGCAAATGATTTGATCTGTGTCATTAAAAGGAGGGTTATGAAAACAGTCAGAACAGGCAGGCAGTCTGTAAAGGGCAAAATCAGAGAATGCCCAGAGGTTCAGGCATCAAACAGCCTCCAGCTGGCAGGGGCAGTGTATTCATAAAGCTGATTTATGTACTTAGCTTTTCCCTGGAATGGGAGTTATCTCACATTTTTCCTCCTCCCATCAGGATGGACAGTGTTGGCTTTGCAGATGTGCAGAGTGAGGATGAGCTCTATGACTTCGACATGGACATGGATCCTCCCAACTGGCAGCAGCTTGTGAGCAGGGAGGTGCTGATGGGGCTCAAACCCTACGAAATCAAGCGTCAAGAAGTGATAAATGGTGAGGTTCTTTCCTACCTGGCCAAGCTCAGAGTTTAAACCTTCCCCTGGAGCTTTGAAGTTCTTAAAATTTACAATTAGGTTTTTCTTCAGTGATTTTGTGAAGTAGTGGTAGTGGAAAACTTTTGGTTTGAAGAGTTCTTAGGTGTGAAAGCTGTGCCTGTTACTGGGAAATAGCCTGAGGTGAGATTGATCCAGTCCTTAGAGGAGAAATAAACAATATCAAGTGGTTATTAAACAATGTTCAGGCACTGAAAGGCCAGTTTTTAATACATTCTATAAAAGCAAACAAGAAAAGCTTGGCTTCTTGGAAAGCAGGTGATGGAAATGCGACTCCCAAAGTTCACATCTGAGTTGCAGCTCCTGCAGAACTCCACGTGGATTTGTGAGCTCAGAGTTCGCTTGGTTTGGGGTAAACGATGGAATTTTACCAACAATCCAAACATGGAGTTACAGCAGAGCCTGGAATACAGACCAGGGAGGGAAATGCTGCTCAGGGACCTGTTGTGAGCTGGTTTCTGGCTCCACAGCTGCCATCCTGCTTTCCCTGTCTCCCCAGAGCTGTTCTACACGGAGCGAGCCCACGTGCGCACGCTGAAGGTCCTGCACAACGTCTTCTACCAGAGGGTCACCAGGGAGGGCATCCTCAGCTCCAGTGACAAGCGGAAAATCTTCTCCAACCTCGAGGATATCCTTGGGCTGCATGGTAGGAGCAGCTGGATGCTGGAATTCTGGCTTCCAGTGGCTGAAAAATCGAAGCAAAAGGACCCTGGAACACGAGGCAGCTTCGCCCAGCGCTTGAGATAGAGCAGAATTCGTCAGGACACTGCCCTGGGCTTGCTTTTGCTCACACTTGTTCCATTTGTGATTCACAAAGATATTTTGATAAGGAATCACGTGTCCAGTGTTCCTTTTCCTTATCTGTGTTGATTGATGCTGGATAAAAGGAGCAGTGAGGTTTATGGGCCAGCGTTTGAGGTGGTACAACTGCCCTTGAGGAGAGCAGAAAACAGATTTCTCAAGGTTGATTTATAATTGTTTCTGGAGGCCGTGGCCCTTCCTCGTTGTTTTTGCTCCCAATAGGAATTTCAGCCACTGAACAATCACTTGTGTGGTTTTATGTCTTCTGAATTATTCCTGTTTATAGAAAAATTATATTGAGCCTCAGCAAAGATAAGTTTGGAATGGTTCTTAGGGGTCATTTGAAGCCAGGTGAGACACAAGTGCAAAGGAGGTACATCACATTTTACTAAATATTCTAAATGTATTAAGTTGCAGGATATTGTTTATCAGCTAATTAAAATTATTTCAAATCTAGTCTTCTCCTAGAATAGCTTTTATGTTAAATGCTGAAAATTAAGCCAACAATTTGGCCACTATTAATAAAATTTACCTTTTTTCCCCTTGTTTTTAAGTTGCACTGAATGATCAGATGAAATCTGTCCGAAAAAGGAACGAGACTTCTGTCATTGGCCAAATTGGGGAAGATTTGCTCTCCTGGGTAAAACTCCTTTAATGTTTCTTCTGTTTGAAAATAATGTGTCATAGAATGACCAACAGAGGCAGAGGTTTGAGGAGATAATTCCCAGCAATGGGAACTGAAGGGGCTGGGAGTTGTGGAGCCAAAACAGAGCTGGAGGATGAGGGGGAAGGAAAGCAGGAAAAACTCAAAGGATTTTCATCTGACTGGAGATAAGAGTCATTTAAGGCACAGGAATAATTTCCTTAGGATGTGTGGGTAGAACAGAAAGGTACTTTTGGGTACATAAAGGTGAGAGTGGGATTTTGGAAAACGTAGTGGCACGATTTATTTCAGTAACACTGAAATGTGAGCCTGGTGTTGCCTGTGGTGCAGTTAAAGGATGATTAAAAATACTGATTTCTAATCTTAGAATGTACAATTTGGAGTTTATAGTGCTGTTGCAGGCTTCACTTTTGAAATCTTTATGGAAAGGTTTGGCTGCCCCATCCCTGGAAGTGTTCAAGGATGTTTTGGGATAGTGGAAGGTGTCCCTGCCCATGATGGGGATGAGCTTTAAAATCCCTTTCAACCCAAATCAGTCTGGGATTCTGTGATGTGGGGAGGCTGGATTCAGGAGAACAGAAGAGTTGGAGATGTAAAGGTCTCTGTGAAGACAAAGCCTTAAACCAGGGCAGAAATCACTCCTCAATTTTGTCAATAACTCCTTTATTCCCTAATAATACGAGTGGTGAGCCCAGTTATAGCTCTGCCTGCTGAGGGCAGCTCGTGCTGAGCTCCAGCCTATCTAAACTTGGCTTTTTTGGCTTTCTGGCACAGTTTAGTGGAGCAGCAGAGGAGAAGCTGAAACTTGCCACTGCCACCTTCTGCAGCAACCAGCCCTTCGCTCTCGAGGTCATCAAGTCCCGCCAGAAGAAGGACTCGCGCTTCCAGACCTTTGTGCAGGTGAGTCTGCCACAGGCTCTGAGTTTCCTCATCACAGCCCAATGAATCCTCCTAGATAAAGTTCTGATAGTTAATGACAGTAATTAATGACATCATGCCTAACGCTGCCTTCAGCTGGGGATCATTTCCAGCGCTGTGTTTATCTCTCCTGATGGTTTTTGGAGAACCATCAGGTTCAGTTCTGGGGAGCACAGAGTGTCCTGGTGGGATGCAGGGCAGCACCCGCTGTCCCAGGCAGGAGATGTCGAGTTCTGTGTGGGGCAGAGTGCTCAATGTGCCAGGGCCAGGTGACAGATGCTGCACAGCTGCTCTGCCTGCCAGGAGAGGGGTTTGGGTCCATGTGGCATTTGCAGGAGAACACAATCCCCGTGAACACAGGCTGGGAGGAGCTCTGGGAAGATTACCTTGACAAATGTCCCGTGTTTTGCTGCCGTGTTCCCTGGGTGCTGCTGACTGAGATTGATGGGGGATGGTTCCAAGCCCATGGGGAGTAATGAGGGGAGGAAGGCACTGCTGCTGTGATGAGCTTTTCCTCAGGGAAATTGCAGATGGAGAGGGGATGTGTTGTCTGGGTGATGGATCTTGGCATCTCTTGTCTTGTATTTAATTACTGGAAAGTGAAGTAATAGATGTTTAAGTGATGAATAGATGTTGTGCATTCAGGTAATTATGGCCTTAATAAAAATGACAAATGCAGATATTGTGCTGTTGGAATTTAGGATGCTGAGAGCAACCCCCTGTGCCGGCGGCTGCAGCTGAAGGATATCATCCCCACGGAGATGCAGAGGTTGACTAAATACCCCCTTCTGCTGGATAACATTGCTAAATACACAGGTAAAGCCTTTCCACTGGGGTTTGGGCACCCACCCCAGCAGGGTTTTTTAGGTAAATGCGTTAAATAACACTTTAATTTTTGTGTCTCTGTTCTCATTGCCACCTCACTGCTGCTTTCTACACAGGAGGTGTAAAAAATAATAATAATGAAAAGAAAAACCCAGTGTTTGTTCCTCCTTAGGAAAATAAAAAGGAAATTCAGTGTGAAATAAGTGGATCTGTCAAACCTGTAAAGCAGCACAGTGTCCTCATGCTCTTGCAGAGGGTGGGGTTTAATTAGGATGTGTTACACTGAAAGATACTTAGAGCACAACAGGCAAAAATGTGATAAATAATAGCAGAAAATGCCTTTCCAGCTTTACTATCTGATACCTGCTGCAGAGTAATTTCATTACTCATAAAAATAGACTGCAGCTACAAGTTCCCTCTAATCCCAATTAGGAAAGCATGTGATACTCCATTATCTTTGATGTACTGGTTTATGTTCCTGTTAACTGAATTCTCAGTGTGGCTGCTGGTGCTGGTGAGAATTGATGGGTTCACCTGTGCCTGTACTCTTAGTAAGGATTTTAGGTTTCTCAGATTATTGTGAATAGTTGTCACAAGGCCCTAAAAAAGGGAGAGTAACAATTGTATGATGTGTAGTGATCTGCAGGTCACAGTGAATTCTCTCCTGCCACAAATCTCATTTTTTTACCACTTTTGCAGTGCAGTACTTTTGCTGATAGACTTCTGTGTGAGTTGAACTCCTCTTTGTGTGGTTTGAGGTCAGCAGGCTGCACGGGAGGGCTGACTGGTCAAACCTGTGCTGGGAAGCACTGTCCCACTCTGTTTTATTCTTGCAGAGCTGCCTGAGGAGAAGGAGAAGGTCAAGAAAGCGGCAGATCACTGTCGCCAGATCCTCAACCACGTGAACCAGGCTGTCAAAGAGTCAGAGAACAAGCAGGTGAGAGGGGCAGAGTGAACATGCAGGGCTGGGGCCAGCAGTGAACCTGCACTCTGGGCAGTTCTGCTGCTCCAAGTGACCATTTCCTTGCATTTCCTGCAGCATCTGGAGGATTATCAGCGGCGACTCGACCTCTCCTACTTGAAGCAGTCGGAGGATCCCATGATGGATGAGTTCAGGGTGAGTGACTGCATTAAAACCAGCCCTGTGGGAATTGAGTTTGCAGCCCCATCATTCACTTTGTGCCTCTGCTGATGCACAATCAAGTACTCCTTGGAGATAAATATTTCTGTATGAAAATGAAAACAATTAGTGTCGGAAATGTGAGTTTTTCCACCTTCCTGAAGATGGCTGTGGCTCTAACAGCCCAGTTCTGCACATCATGGTGCTGATGGAGCTTGTCAGCTCTGTGCAACAAACCTTTATGGCCTGTAAGCTCAAGCACTGTATCCCAAAAGAGATATCTGATGGATAATGAGATTATTGTGGATATTTATCTCATGTGAGTGCATCTCTTAGTGATGCTGCTGGAACTGGGGAGGCCTTGGAGAGCCCTGAGGTGTAACAGTGGAATTGGCTTTAAAAGGAGAGCTTGTGCAAAAACGTGGGAGACCCACACAGCCAAATAAAGCTTGAAGTCAGGTATTAAAAAGACTCTTGTTTCATGGCTCCTGTAGATCCCAGCAGTTTTGTTGGAAGCTGGCTACCTGCTGCTTGCTTCCCCATCTCCCTCAAAGTCAGTGTGAATCAAAAAATAAATAAAATTATTTTCTATGAAACTATGTCATGTATCCTTCCCCAAATAAACCTGCAAGTGTTCAGTGAGGAGGGGAAGAACTTCCTGGCAGCTCTGAAATCTTGCTGTCATTGATTGTAGACTCTGAGACTTGGAATGGATGAATTGTGAAAATTGTCACTTCTGCTTGCCTGCAGATCTAAATGTCACAAGCACTGAAGTGCCTGAAGAATCCATTGACATTACAAATCCTGTCAGAGCATGGGGATGATTTGTAAATAATTTGTAGGCACACTTGACTTGCAAATGGAGTGCTGCAGCGTTAATCAGTCTTAATGCTTGAACTGAGAACGGGGTATTGGAAAAGCTCCTCCTAGGAAACAGGTGACATCCTAATGCCCCAGGAGCTTGGTGGGAGAATTCCCCAGCCTGTGGCACTTGGCATGTGGAAGAGAGGAGTGGAAAAGGGATGAACAGCCTCTCTGACAAGATTCAGGGTTCCCTGCTCTGTGTTTCTTTTCCCAGCCTGGGTTTTGCTTGGCTCCAAACTGGAGTCCCTCTGGCATTCCTGTGTTTTATCATGACTTGCTTCCATAGAAATTTCATCTTTTTTTCTTTCTCCTTGTGACAGAACCTGGATCTAACAAAGAGGAAAATGCTCCATGAAGGGCCCCTGACCTGGAAAGTGAATCGTGACAAAACCATCGGTGAGTCTGGCCCATGCCCTCACTCCCCTGGTGAATTTGCTGGGAAGGAGAGGAGGGAAAAGCTCTGCTGCAGCTCCCAATTATGCTTCTTACTGCCACCTCTAATAATGCCTGTGTGCTTCTCTGAGCTGATTAAATTATTCTTGTCAATTCTGAAATGTGCTGGAGTATCGTTAGGGCCACGCAGGGACACAGCAGTCAGTCATGGGCTGATCCAATTCCATCTGTAGCTTTCTGCTGGAGTTTTCACGAGGGAGATTTGCAGGCTTTGCCTGGAATGGCTCGGCACTGATTGCTGCCTCTGCATGAGTAATCAGAAATGCAGCTTTCTGCTTTCTGATGGGAATCTTTTAACTCATTCTGGGCTTTTTTTTTGCGCTCTGGGCAGATCTGTACACTCTGCTGCTGGAGGACATCCTGGTGCTGCTGCAGAAACAAGATGACAAACTGGTGCTGAAGTGCCACAGCAAGATCCTGGCATCCACAGCCGACAGCAAACACACCTTCAGCCCCATCATCAAACTCAACACTGTGCTGGTTCGCCAGGTGGCCACAGGTCAGTGCAGCCCACTGAGAAAGCAGAAAGAGAAGCCAAAAATAAAGATTAGCTCAGTTGAGGAAGATGATTTTGTGTGGATTTTCAGAGCAGAACATGGAAAACTGCGTAGGCTTAATTCTTGGTTGTCCAACATCGTGCTTAGTATGGATGAGCTGTTTAACTTCTTTGCATCGGTAATAGGCATTGCTCAAGTTTTAAATAGACTTCTAAATGAAAGTACTCTGATTGTGTTAGAGGAAAAGCACTCTGGAAATTATTAGAAGGGAAAAGAGGAGAAATGAAGCTTTTTCAAAATGGGTTTTTTCCCTTTGAGGACACATTTCTTTGATAGGACAAGGTCAGTGTTTCTGCATTAGTGTTAGAGAGTCATCCCATGGACTTTTTCCTTGCTTTGGGCTGGGGTTATGGCTTGTTGGAGGAAATTTTGGGAAGCTGTGTGGGACCTGGCACCTGTTTGAGTCCTCCCTTCCCTGTGTTGGTGCAGATAACAAAGCTTTCTTTGTCATCTCCATGTCGGCGACGGGGGCTCACATCTACGAGCTGGTGGCACAGACTGTCTCCGAGAAGAATGTGTAAGTCCTGGGGTCAACTCCAGCTGCTGCTGGCTTTGTTGGACCTGAGAGACCTTTCCCCCATGAATTCCCTGACTTCCTTCTCCAAACTTAGCTGGAAACCTGGTGGCCTCCGTAGGAAGCATCCACGGATAGTCCCTCCCAACTGATTCACTCCAGACCCTTTCCTGACCTCCAAAATGCTTTTGTTTATCCTTAAAATTCTGGGGTTTTGGGTCTGACTGCCAGATCAGACACAGAAATAATCCTGCATCTTCATGCAGCACCAGAGATCTTTGCAGATTTACATTCTGGCATCATAAACACCCCTCTGCAGGAATTGGATTCCATGGCTAAAAGCTTTATTGGGAGAAACTCTTTTTCTCCTAAAGATTATGCAGGGATAGATGAGCTTGTGGGGTACATGATTGTTGTTGCACATATTGCTCTTCAGTGATGGGTGAAATCGTGGTTTTTTATGTATTTATATATCAATTAACTGCTTGATTTGACAAGTGATAAGGTCCTGTCTATCATTTCTGTCTGCTGAAGAGCATCCAGGTGAGCTGAGCTTTATGCTGTGGTGATTTCAGGGTGTTCCTGGGGGGGACTGAATGTAACAGAACATTAAATAAAAAGCCATTTCTTTTGGTAAGAAAAGCAGTAATAATACCAACTGGATTTAAGAGGATTAAATAGAGGAATGCTCATTCTGTTTCACTTGCTGCATGGTTTTATTTGCTGTTTCTGCTGCAGCTGGCAGGACCTTATAGCTCAGATGGCAGGAACTGTGAAGATGGGGAGCAGCAGAAGAGTGATCCCACTGCCTCAGTCAGGCCCTGGAGAGTAAGTCAGAGCTGCAGGAAGAAGAAAAGCTGATTTTTCTTCATCCAGCACACCTTTTCCTGCTCAAAAATTGCCCTCCAAAGCATGGATTCTCCTGCAGATCAACGTGACTGAAAGGATGTGTTTGTTCTTCCCTCCCTGCAGAGATGAGCGTGAAGAAGAGGAGCAGCAGAAGCTCAAAGAGCAGCATGACATTCCTGCCAGCAGCCTGCAAAGTCCAGGTAAAGCAGGGATTCATGGAAGTGGGAGCAGGAGATTTGCTCCACGGAGTGCAGATGTGCCCAGCCATATTCCTGAGGGGTGGGGATCCTAGGGCAGCTTTGAGATTCTTCTGGAAAGGGATGATTTCTTTACAAGTCATTCAGAGAAATGATGCTGAGCCTCTTGGAAATGCACTTTTTACTATTTCCATCTGATTTATGAACTGCTGGGAGAGTCTGTTTTTTAACCCTGGAAAGAGCTGGCTTTTTACCAAAGCCATGCACAAGAATCTTACTGTTTCCCAGAGTGGAATTTTCTGCAGTTTCGTCACTATTGTTTCTGAATTTTTGTTTTCTGCCCTCCAGATAAAGATTTGGGCCTGGAATCTCCATTAATACTGAACCCTCAGTCCTCTTCACCCCTCATGTCTGACAAGGCCAAGGTGGAAGGGCTGCTGGGGGCTGAGGGACAGTTTGAGAAGGTGCAGCAGGCAGAGCTGGCACTGAAGGACTCCTCTGCCTGCTATGAACACCCGGCCAGCAGCTCAGCCCCAGAGGGGCAGTGGGCACGGGATGCCCTGAGGAACTGTGAGTAGCCACGGGCAGCGCCCCTGGGGTGGGGTTTTGGGGTGGAATTCCTTCAAACAGCCCGTTTCTGTTTGCAGAAATCCAGCCCATCCGCTCCCCCTGGGCTGGATTTCACACCAGCTGGATCTGGCAGCAAGGGGTTCTGAATCCATGCACTGCTCCTTCCCTGGGCTTTGGGCATCTCCTTCTTTTTCTGGGGTTTTGTGGATCAAATCAGGGCCATAACGAATTTTTACCGTCCGTGGAGTGCCTTGATGGCAAAATTATATTGCAGAACTTAATGCACAGTGCCATTGCTGGTCAGCAGTTTTTAAAGACAAGGCAGTGAGCCCTGGATTTACTCCATAGCACTGGGGCAGAACTGGAGCGCTTGCTTGTGTTGCAGAATAACATTTACCTTTTTCTTTTCTTTTATTTTTTTGTAAAATCCTGCAAATTGTCAAGCTCACATCCAAAGCCCAGGCTCAAATTTTCTGAGTACTTGGGAGGTGGTTGGGTCTGAGATCAGCACTTGTGTGTGTTGAGAAGTTTTGCTGTTGGACAGATCAGTGTTTGAAATCGTTTTTCAGGTTTTTTTATCGCTTCCTCTGCTCTCCTTTCAGAGGGGGAATGCAGGGCTCTGCAACCTGCTGGATCAGCTCTGGCAGTGCAACTCCTAAATATAACTCCCTAAAATTTGAATGAGTTCATTAATCCACAGATCTCTCCTTGGCAACTCTGGAAGGGACACAAAGTCCCTCAGTTGTGCTTGGAGGGAAGAGTGTGGAATATTTGCTTTTACCAAAATGCAGAACCCTCACATCCTTGGCCCCA
Source organism: Parus major (assembly GCF_001522545.3). Lineage (NCBI taxonomy): Eukaryota > Metazoa > Chordata > Aves > Passeriformes > Paridae > Parus > Parus major. The sequence continues at coordinate 2,345,879 of NC_031792.1, forward strand.
GTTGCCTCTTCCATCTCTCTATCCGAGCAATGACAGTTCTCTGCAGTCTCAGAGTTATCTTGCATCTTTAAATCCATTTATTCTCCTTCTTAGAGGATTTAAAGTTCTTTCCTAGTTCTGAATATTGGACAGATATTCTTGGGAGTTGTTTTAAGAGACCACAGCTAAAATAATCTCAGTCTGGGGGTGTGTAAGGACAGTTTTAGTGACCCCACAGCATCTCCTGAGTGCTGAGAGTTAAAAGAGCAGCTCTCCAACGTTGTGACAAGAGCCTGAGCTGAGTGACAGTTCTGCTGTGTGACATCACAGCTTTTTTTGGGTGTTGCAGGAGCATTTTGTGGTGAGGAGGAACAATTTGAGGCTCTTGACAGGAGCACGTTTTTGTTTGGAACAATATGTCCCTATTATGAAGTGTTTGGTTGGGATAATTTGGGAACTAAAGGAATGTGGATTGAAGTTCAACCAGGCATAAATTTGCATCGAATTTTAGGGAACATGTTTCTTAGATTTTATTTTTTTTTTTTTTTGCTCTGTCATTTCAAACCTGAGTGGAATATTCCCAAATTTCCTTGAGGTGGGAATCCCCTGCTATAACCACAGCTGTGAGCTCCTGTGCAGGGTAAAACCCAGGCACTCAGGGTAATTTCTAGAGACAATTTCTTTGGTTTTCTCCAAGGAGATGCAACTTGTCCTGACATATCATAAGGTAAAATGGGAGTAGGGCTGGAGCCTTTAATACATTTATTTTTATCCCTGTTTTTCCAACCAAGAGCAAGGAGAGGAGTCACACCTCTGTCAGAGGGTGACCTTTGTGTCTGCTTCAATCCCTTCTGTGCTCTGGATTTGTCAGGTGCCATTAGTGCCAGAGCAGCATTTCCAGACATTATCATAGAAACAGAGGTTTTGGGCAAGCAGGAAGGGAGGTGATGAGCTCAGAGAATATCCTGAGCTGGAGAGGAGCCAGAAGGATTGTTGAGTCCGGGTCCTGTGCCTCTCATTCCGGAGTTTTTTCCTGAACCTTGCCTGTCCTTGCAGTGGGGCTGCTGAGGCAGCTCTTGGTGCAGCAGCTCGGCCTGGCTGAGAAGGGGAGCCTGGAGGACAGACAGCGCTTGCCCAGGTTCAGGACCGTGTCCCAGGAAGGCCAGACAGAGAGTGGGAGCGAGCTGCAGCCCTGTGACAGCAAATTCCAGCAGCCTGGAGAGGACGGAAGCGCTGGCAGAACTGGAGAGCCCGCGGCTGGGCACGGCCCCCGGACTGCAGCGGAGGGCCCGGCCCCGGGGGACGGCCTGCAGCTGGCAGAGCCCGCGGCCAGGGGCGCTTTGCCCATGGACAGCACGAACCTGGAGGGCTCCAGCTCGGAGCTGGAGGGGCTGGGGGCTGAGGAGAGCGGGGAGCATTTCTTCGATGCCCGGGAAGCTCACAGCGACGAGAACCCGGCCGAGAGCGAGCTGCTGGACAGGAAGGAGGACGAGGAGGTGCAAATTCGGATCTCAGGTGAGCCCGGCGTGCTGGGCCCGGCCAGGTGCATTTAACACTTCACCTTCTGCTGCTCTGGGACAGGACAGTCAGCTCCCAGCTCTCAACATTTCAGCCCTGTGCCACAGAATTCCACTGTGGTGGGGGAGGATCTGCAGTGCTGGGGGACACCCCCTGTGACTGTGGGAGCTGCAGAGGCACCAGGCACAAGCCAGGCCCTCCATTGTGGCTTTCTGGGCCATCTCTCTGCTGCCTGCAGGGACCTGTAGGGAAAAGGTTTTCCCTGGAGGCAAAGCCCTTTTCCTGATGCAGCTTCAGGAAAGAAACTCAGGACTTTAATTTTACACTGTCATAGTCTCCTGTAACCTTACCACGCTCTGAATCTCTTAGAAGTTCATTATTTTATTATTTTTATTGTTATTGCTGAGCATGGACTATTTGCCAGCTACCTGAGCACACCAAACTCAGCACAGGAGCTGAGGTTTATCTCATGTGCATTTTACACATGAAACAGCTGCTGTCAGGTGAATTCAACACTAACAGCCCCACTGGAGTCTCTTATCCATAAATATGCTCTTATTTAAAAATTGGATTATATCCATGTGGATAAGCCAATTTGTGACTGCCCCAACGCTGCTTTCCAACTGCATATTGCAAATAATTTTTCCCACTCAGACATTTTAAATTATTAAAACTGAGCCAACAACTTGAAGCATCTAATTTATTTGTCACCTCTTCCACTGTTTACTTTTTTAACTGTACGGGGACATCAAAATGAGATTGATCTGTTTTTAGTCAATTCTGATTTCCCTGTGCTGGCTTTGCTGGAGTATTATAGAGAAAATCATTAAATAGACTCCTTTTGCTGGGTGCAGGTTGTGAAAGCATTTTCTGTCTGTAATTACTTTGTCCTTTATCATATCAGCAAGCTCTGTTTGAAACCTCACCCCTCTAAAAGCATCCTCAGTGCCAGGACTGGGGAGTGGAGTTGGGGAATCCAGCAGCTGGATTTGCCAGGTGTCATTAGTGCAAGAGCAGGATTTTCAGATCTGATAGAAACAGAGGTTCTGGGCAAACAGGAGAGGAGGTGATGAGCTCAGAGAATATCCTGAGCTGGAGAGGAGCCAGGAGGATCATTGAGTCCAGGTCCTGTCCATTTAATTATGTTTTTGGTTTAATGTACAGTGTAAAAACTATCCCTGAGCTCTGAACCTCTTCAGAACCAGCTGAGTCTGCTATCACCACTAATCTTTGGAGTTGTCACAAATGATTTTTTTTTCTCAGGGACATCCCCACTTCTATCCCTGAAACTCACTTCTATCCCTGAAAATCAAACTCCCCCCACCCTCAGCCCTGGAGCTTCTTGGGGATGGTGGAGTCAAACCCCTTTGTCTCCGCAGGAAATTATCTGATCCTAGACGGATACGGAACAGTGCAGGAGAGCTCCACGGACGAGGAGGTGTCAGCCCTGGTCCTGCAGTGCACCTCCCACAGCCAGCCCCCCCTGGACTGTCCCCAGCAGCAGCCCCTGTCCCCAAGGGACACCCAGTCAGACGGGGGCAGCTCCCCGTTCCCCGAGGAGCTGCTGGGCTCGCGCTGGGCAGGGCTGGAGGAGCCCTGCCCCTTCCTGGGCAGCCCTCAGCTCCCGCTGGAGATCCGAGTGCAGCTCATGCAGTACATCCAGAACATCGAGGATGCCCTGGAGAAGCTAAAGGTGTGTTGCTTTTTGTTGTTTTTATTGGTATTTTTATTATTCCTGCTGCACATCTTTTCCTGTTTGAACCCCTCTTTTTTTGCTTGGTAAATGGAGAGGCAGTTGAGTTTTGGGGCTGTTGTTGCTGTTTTGCAGGAGGTTGAGGAGGATTACAGCGTTCTGCGGCGCCAGGGGCTGGCTGGCTCAGCCTCCACAGGAGAGCACTCAGGTAGGAGCAACTGGGACCCCCTGAACCCCAAACCCAGAGCACAAAGCCCAGTGTTCAAGGTGATGCCTTTTGGGATACCCAAAAACAGAATCCAGACAAAGTTCAGAGAATAAAAAGCAGTTCTATTTATTAAAGGGCCCTCAGGTGCATTTAGGGCAGACAAAACTCACCCAAAAAATGGCTCACAGGTTTCACACTTTTATAAGTTTGGTCCATTTGCACATTGGGGTTCATCTCCCAATTCCAGCTGCAGGGAATGAAGGAATTTCCCTCAAGTTTGCTGCCCCCAACTCCCTTTTGTTTCCATCTCTGGGGCCTGAGGCAGTGAGGTGTCCTTGATTGCCAGGCCTGGAGAGGAATTGTTGTGTCTGCCCAAAGTGGGGAAGCAGCAGCTCCCAGTGTGTGTGGAGTTTGGAGTTCCACACTGAGGAATGGCCGGATTACAAATGGGTGAGAAACAGAAAAGCTGAAATCCTGAGGCACCAGAGGTCCAGCTGGCCTTTCTCACACACCCAGAAAAGGTTTCAGTTCCTTGAGCAGCTCTGCAGGAAAGGTCAGCTCCATCCCTGGAGGCTCAGCCGAGCTTGTTCTGCCTCCGGAAGGTTCTGAGCTGCCTCCCCCCAGCTGCCCCACACCATCCCAGGGTGAAGCTTCTCCTCCGGAGCCATGGGAATTCTCTCAGGGAGGTTCCTGAATGCTGAGCCTGGCTCTGCTCCCCTCTGGGGCTCTCCAGCCTGCTTTGGGCCCCCTGCAGATGGAGTTGCTGACCTGGCAGAGGTTTGGAGGTGAAATGTGTCACTGAACACTCCCTGCCTGTAGCTCAGAAATGCCACACACTCATCCCTCTCTCTCACCACCATTTTCCCTTTTCTTTTCCCCCTTTTCCCCACTTCAGACAAAAGCTAGTCGTGTTTCCAGGAGTGGCTGAAGATTGGATGAAGAGAATCAGGACACAGCACCCGCTGTCTCCCCTGTGGACTCTGGGATGAGGGTTTGGAGCATCCAAACAAGAACCATTCTCTAGCAAAACGGGCATGGGGTGCTTTTCCTGTGGGGCATCTGCACTATCTTGTCAGTGAGGGAGTCTATTCTATTCTGCTCCTCTCCTTGCTACCAGAAATTAATTTTTTTTTTCAGAAAAGAAAAAAAAAAAATAAACCAAACCAAATGTACAGAGCTTTGGGTGTAGGATATAAAAAAAAAATGTATTTAGACATTTAAAAGAAAAAAAAATCAATGTATTTATTTGACTTCATTCCGTGTATCAAAAGCACATTTTAATTTTTTAATCTGCCTTTTTTTTTTTTTTTTTTTTGGTTCTGTTTTTGGGTAGTGACAGTTCTGGCCCACCCTGCCTGGTGAGGGGACAGGGGGGGACCTGTGTGCAGGTGTTTCCTCACTGGACTGGACTCTGCACTCCCTGCTGGCACTCAGACTACCAAGAGCTACTCATGAAGGTGTTAGGATGGAATTTATGGCTGGAATTTGTCTGTATCCAACCAACTGCATGGGAATTGCTCATGTCACCACGTGTGGAACGGGAATTTTCCATGCACTAAACAGCCAGGCACTTGAGATGGGCAAATTTTACTTTTCCCCTTTCCCATTCCTTTGCTGGGAGAGGAGAAAGAGGTTTAATTTCATTTTGTTTTGTTTTTTTTTCTTGACTTTGTTGGCTTTGATCATTGTCTCCTTTGTAAAGTGATAAAAATAACTTGGACCTGCAGCACTTTTGTAACTCTTCTCTGGATCAAAAATGAAAAAAAGAGGAAAAAAAAAAAATAGAGAAAAAATGCAAACCCAGAAGTGTTTCAAAGATGTGGGGCAGCTCTGCCCCCGATTCACTACTGAATGAAAAAGGGCTGCCATGGAGTTAGCCACAGGTACTGCTGATTATAGGGCCAGTAAGTTTTAGTACCTGAAGTATGTCTTGCTGAGGGCTCGGGGTGGGGTTTGGGGCTGGTTTTTTGGGGTGGGGTTGGTTTCTGTTGGATTTTTCTTTTTTGTTTTAAATCACTCGTGCCAATGTGTTCTCGCCCAAACCGAGATTGGCAACCCCAGAAGGCTGAAGCAGCTCTTGGGCACTTCCTCAGGCCTGTCCTGGTGGGGTTTGCTGCTGGAATTCCTGCCAGGATTTGGGAACAGGATGGGAATTGGGGTAACACTGGGTATCACTGCCCATTTCCATTCATTATCCATCCCCCCCACGCTGGATTTCACCAAGATGGATCTGACAGCAAGGAGTTCTGGATCCATGCACTGCCTTTCCCTGGCCTTTGGGCATCTCCTCGTTTTCCTGGGGTTTTGTGTGTCAGATTTGAGGGTGGTGATGAATTTTCACTGTCCTGCTCGGCTGGGGGTGGTTCAGGCTGTCCCCAGTGTCACCAGGCTGCTCCTGTGAGCTGTGTGAGGAGCACACCCTCTTCCCGAGTTTGGAGAAGCCAAACTGAGCACCCTGCACTTGCCATGGAGAGCCAGAGCTCTGCCTTTGCTCAGCTCCAGGATCCTCCTGCTCCTCCAAACTGAGAGCTTTTCCTTTAGCTGCTGGCAGGAAATCACCTCAGACCCTCATCAGAAAATTCCCAGCTCCTGTTCCTCCCCCAGAAACCTGTGGGGGATGAGCCCAGAGAGGAGGAGAGGGAGCAGAGGTGATTTTGGAGTGGAAGTTGGAGCCAGGGAGGGTAGGGAGGAATTCCTGTTGTTGTAAGAGCATCCCCACTGCCAGCACCAGCCAAAGCTCCTGCAGGCTGCCAGGAGCTCCCTGGATTTTTGGGATGTGCCAAGGCCCGTCCTGTTGTGTGGGATTATTGTCAGTATTAACCCAGCCCTTCACCCTCGTGGATGGGCTCTCCCCTCCTCACCTCAGCCCCACAACCCCCTGGGTTATAAACAAATAATATCCAAAATACATCCAAATTCCCTCTGAGAAACCCCCCAGCCTGGAATGCTGCCAGGAAGGGAACTGGGCAACAGCCAGTGGAGCCCTTTTTCCTCCTCCCACTCCAAAAACAGGAGCAGTTTCTGTGACCTCAGTGATCCAGAAGCTTCCCAGAGGCTTCCATGGAAATCATCCCTGAGCTCCAGACAGGAGGGAGCTCAGTCTGGCTTTAGAAGAAGGTTCTGGAAGAGCAGCAGAGGTGGGGCTTGGGGAGGCCTGGCTGTTTCCTGCTCTTTGCTCATGGTTGAACACAAAATCCTCGGTGGGTCTCCAGAATTCCAAGGTCTCTGGTGGTTCCTGGTTTCACCTCTGCTGGTTGTGGCAGCAGGGAAAAGCTGGGAGGGCAGCGTGTTTGTGAATTCACGTTTTTGCCTGCTGGAGTGGATTTCAGCCTCAAATCCCTTAATTCTGCCTCGGGGTGGCCCCCAGGGTGAGGGGCAGCCGTGTCCCTGGCACTTCCAGGGTGGATAAGGGGAGAATCCTCACTCAGTGCGGGGCTGGGGATGGCAGAGGAGCCTCTGGAGGTGCTGGCAGGGCAGGGCAGGGCAGGGTGTGACAGATTCAGGAATGTTGAAGCCCAGCTCGCCTGACCCCAGTTTTATGGGCTCTGTCCTGGCTGTGCTTTCAGCTCTGGATCATCCTCACAAGCAGGGAGGTGATGTGGGGCAGGGATCCCTTCACCTGGAGGGACAGGGAGTTCCTTTTTCCTCCCTGGCACATCTGCACCACAGACCTGGGGCTGGAGGAAGGAGCTGGAGCTCAAATGCACTATTCAAGATTCCCACCCCTTTTTTCCTCCTTTAAGCCATAAGATTCCCCTTATTTTAAACTGAAATTTTCATTTTAATTTCCCCCTGGTTGGTGCTGGGTTGGGCATTCCCTTATCCAAACAGTTCTCTGGAGTTTTTTTTGTCCCAGCTCCTCATCCCAAAATTATTTTTTTTTCCCCCCCCTTCCCCAAATAGAAGAACAAGGATTTCTTGTTTTGGGAACAAGGCTGGGATTTAAGAACATCTTCTGAGAGGTCATTTCCCTTCTGCTGTCCCATGGATGAGCTGAAAGCTCAGATGGAATTGTTCTGGGATGGGAATTCCCTTCTCCTGCAGGAGATTCCTGAGCACCCCTGGTGTGTAGGGATGTCCAAGGATGAGGAGTGCAAAGCTCGGGAGCTCCGAGCTCTCAGACAGCACTTGGCCTGTCCCAGTGTTCTAAAACTGGATTTTTGGGTTTATATCTCCCTGCTATTAGATTTCATTCTCCTGTATCCAGTATTTTCCCCCTGTTCCCCAGAGAAATCCCTGGATTCCCTCCCCTTCCCCAAAGGTGCCAACTGACAAGCAGATGTACTGCAAAAGGGATACTGCAGCCAAAACACTGCTGTTTTATTTTGAATTAAGTCTTGTGGAGCTCTCTTCATACTAGAATATTTTTTATTTTCTTTGTACAACATACAATCATGTACTCTTAACAGAGATTTACTTTAAAGAGAAGAAAAAAAAAAATCTGGAAGTATTCTTAAAAAAAAAAATACACAAAAATCTTTATTAATAATCCTGTATTTTTACTGATCATGTTTGAATGTCTAAAAAGACTTTATTGTTCTAATTATCCAGATGTATGTTTGTAAAATAGCTCTTTTATGACTTAGCTGATCGGGTTGTATGTTTCTGGAATTAAATATTGGTCACTTAAAAAAAGAAAAAAAAAAGAAATCTGTTTTCAGGACCTGGGAAATAGAAAATTTAAGCGTTTCAAATATCATTAAATAAGCTTAAAGGAAAATGAGCTTTGTCTGGTGGATTTTTTGGGGTGGTTTGGCTGGAATTTCCTGGAGGGTTCGAAGGACAAACGATGGCAAAGGAAATTTTCCTTGGGGATGATGAACTTTTGCAGAGATTGAAGCACCTTGATTGTGTTTTTTTGCTGCTCAGAGTTAATGAATTATTAATTAATGAATTAATTAATTGACAGAGCACCAACTACAGGAAAAGAAATCCCCCACTTGCTCCAAGCTGAGCTGATCCTTCAGGACATCCCCTGCAGGAACTGAAGCCTTGCTGTGTCCTGCCCTCCTGGGTGCTCCTGCAGCTGCCAGGTGAGATAAAAAAGGGAATTTTTGCCCTTTTTAAGGAATTTCTGCTTGCCCTGGTCATGGAAATCAATTCAGTGAGCACTGGGGAGGTTCAGAGGAGCTGCCACAGGCTCAGCAGACAATTCAGCCTCAGCAGGCAGTTCTGCTTTCAACCCCAAATCCTTCTTTGGGTTCTTTGTCTTTTTAAATCCAACCAGAACCATTATTCAGTTAAATTAATTAATTAATCCTGTTAATTTATTGTTATTTTTAAAGGAATTTTTTTTGAAGGTTGGGAACTGTTGCTGTTCAGCCTTTCCATGTGATAATTCACCTCAGCACCTTGCAAATATTGACTTGCATCCCCATTTTTCTGCTGGATCTTTTTCCCTCCGCTGGGATGGACCCAGAAATGTAAAAGAGAAGTGAAATTAAACCTTGGCTGTTGAGGGAACCTGTGAATTTTTGAACAGGGAACATCTGTGCTGAAAGTTTGGTGATTTCTGATTCTCCCTGAATCCCTGGCATTCATGACATTCCTGTCTTTAACTTCCCTGGAAGGTGATGATTCCTGACAGACAAGCTGGCAAAAATAAATGAATTAACAACAGCAAAACAGAAAACAAATCAGGTTTATTCCTGAAAACTTGAATGTTTTTCCTTTTATTTTCTTTTTCTCCTTCCCTGTCTGCATTATGTACGTGAAGCTCCTTGAGAGATTTTTTTATTACTTTATTATAATTGGTAATCTGAGCTCTATTACACTTTCCTAATGATGCTCTTCGTGTTTTGCCTATTTAAATGTTATTTTATATATTCCCTTTACTGCCTTGCTGTAAATAAATGATTCAAAATCTCAGCAGCTCAGAGAAATCCGAGCTCTGTGGCTCCTGCCCTGGAATCCCAGCTGGGGATGAGGGAGAGCTGTGCTGCAGTTTTGGGCTTGTTTCACATCCACAGTCCTGGAATTCATCTCTCCACAGGCAGGGAAGATGTGAGGGGGGTTCCAAGGAGTCATTGCAGGTGGGTTTGGGGTCATTCTGGATCTTTTTGGGGTCATTTTGAGTCATTTTTGGGTTATAGAAGCTTTAAGGTCCCTTCCAGCCCAAACCATTCCATGATTCCAGGGATTTCTGAGCAATTAGGGTGGCATTCTATCCATCCACCTCCCTAAATGACAAAACCCAACTGTTTAATCCATTTGTTCTCTCCTTGCAAAGATCCCCTTGATATTTGCTGAAAAATATCCATAATTTCCTTTTTTTTTTTTTTTTTGTCAACTCCTCAATGGATTTTAGGTTGTTTTTGTTCTTTCAAAATATTGATGGGAGCTTGGTGTAGAATGGAAATTGTCCAGCCCCTGGCAGGAGTTCTTTGCCAGTTGGGCTGAGCATTTTGGGGGGAAATCATCATTTGTTTCCCATCAGAGCCAGGCCCAGCACTCCCAGAATGAAAAATAAAATAAAATAAAAAAAAAAACTTGGATGTATTTCCTTCAAATTGTCATCCAAAACTGAGCTGGGAAAGAGCCTGGGGTTAACACCAAGCATATGCCTGGGTTAAAATGTTGATTTAACAAATCTTCCAAAATTTTTAGGCACCTGTTACTAAAAAAAGGAGGCTCAGGGGAGTTTTTGAAGGAGCCAAAAATTTTGATCCCGCTCTCAGCTCCACCCTGGTGAGGTCAGGCAGGGAGAGGGGAGCAGGAAAATAAAGCTGTGAGGGATTTCAGAGCCTTTCTGCAGAGCTGCAGGTTCACCGATTTCATCACTTCCCGGAAAATAATCCCGGGAAAAGGAGGTGGGGAATGAGAGGAAATGGCCCTGAGTTGTTCCAGGTGAGATTTAGGTTGGATGTTTCTGGTATTTCTCCATGGAAAGGGTGCTCAGGCACTGGAACAGGGCAGTGGTGGAGTCAGCATCCCTGGGAATGTCCAAAAAGCTGTGGGTGTGGCACTGGAGGCCGTGCCTTGGTGGTGACATTGTGGATGATGGGTTGATATTATAATTTAAAGATCTTAAAGGGCTTTCCCAGCCTTAAAAACTCCAGGATTCCCAGTGCATTCCTTGCTTGAACCCTCCTGCATGTCTCCATATCCCAAACCAAAAATCCACCAGCATTTCCTTCAGTCAGGAAGCTGAATTTTTATTTTTTTTCCCCTTCTTCCTCAGCAGCTGGGAGTTTACAGCTGCAAATCATCAAGTTGGGCTTTTGGCAGAATAAAACCCCCAAAATATCCCAGCCTCTTCCTTTCTTGCAGCAGTTTGCTTGTTTCCAGATGTCTGCAGTTTATTCAGCGTGGAGCATCTCCCCTGATCAATATTTTAACCTTCTTGTTGATATTTACTCAGTGCTGCTGAATAAACTCCGTGGAGTGGAGCTCCGGAGTGAATCTGCATTTCTCTCAGCTCTCCGGAGCTCTGGCAATAATTCACATTATCCGGGGTTATTGTTGTGCTGGGGTATTAACAAGCACATCTCCCTTCCTTCTGTCTCTCCAGAATTCAATTCAGAGCCCACTTCTGGTGCTGAAACAACTTCTCAGCTCTGAATTAGCACAGAGAGGAGAGAGCTTTGTGCTTTTCCTTTGTCAGCTCGCTTTGAAAAAACCCTTTTCTCTCGAGTTTTACAAAGATGGGTTTGATGCAACCCAGCTGCTTGGGCCTTGTGATGAGGGGGAGATTAAACCCTTCTTGGTGGCATTTTAAAATCCTTCTACCATCTTTCAGAACTCTGAAGTTTAATCCCATTTCTCTGGCAGTTCTGCTGTTTGCACTTCCCCACAAAAATTCCACGCCAGAACTGCCCCACGTTCCCCTGTGCCTGCCCTTGACCTGTTCTTTCACCTCCAAATACTGATTTTTTTTTAATTGTTTGGGTTTTTTGGGAACTTCTCTCCTGGATTAAACGGGCTCAGTACATTTCAGAAGCCCCCCTGAGTGATCCATCACCATCATTTTGGGGCGTGCATGCAGCAGAAGTCAAATAACCTCGATTGCAGCTTCTATTGAACTCATCTTTTCTCCTCTGCAATTTCTTTATTGTGCCATAACAAAGCTGCCCCTGTCACTGCCGAGCTCTGCCTCATCCGTCTCCCTCTGTGAGATGGGAGCTGAGAGAAATTGCTCTGGTGAGGCTGGACTGGATCAGTCCGCCTCAGAAATGGGGAAAAACTCTTCCCAAAGTTGTTTTTTCCTGCTGAAAATGCTGTGAGAGCCCCCCAGGCACGGCCACAGGGAGCTCAGGGCTCCTCCAGGAGCAGGGAATGGTTCCAGTCTTGGCTTCTCCTTCTCAGCAAGCCCAGTTCTCTGATTTAGGCACAAATTCCTGCCCCAAAATCCACGTCAGCAGCGTGGTCTCTGCTCCAGCTGCTCCTCCAGGGCCCTGTGCTTGGAATTTCCTTAAAAAACTCGGGGTTTGGGCTCTCAGCAGATCCAAATCTCCCTGTTCAGCTGCTCATTCCCCTAGAACCGAGTCTTCCCTTCCTTTCCTAACTCTCCATGGAATTCTGAGCTGGGAAATGTGCACTGTGCTGGTGGGAGCAGTCAGACCTGGAGTTCTGCAGCTCCCTGGGAGATGCAGGGGTAAAAGGAGGCTCTGCACCTCTGACCTCTCTTTGCCCAGAAAAGGAAGGTTTTATAAACCAGTGGAGATTCAAAGGCAGGTGAATTTGCCCCAAAAACCACAGCCAGGGTTGGAATTCCCTGCACCTGTTGTAAAAATGAGAGGTCTCCTCCCGAGTCCTTGGCCCAACCTGCCCATGACTCATTTCGTTTTTCCTCCCTTTCTTTAATCATTCCTCACTTGAAAGTCTCTTCATCTTTTGTCTCTTCATCTTTTGTTTTCCCCACATTTCAAAGAGAGGTTGGGCTTTGGTTGGATGTTTTTTTTCCCTGCCTCACTTAAATGACTGCTTTCCTTTCTCTTTGGGGTGTGAATGGAATGCACAGAGGAGAAAACATCCTTTGATGGCACTAATTACGAGAAGGAGAATCAAAAAAAGAGAGTAAGGAAAGGTGTGATAGGCTGGAAATGATCAGTCCAATATTTCTGATTGTCTGAGGGGATGGATCCTGTGACAGCTGAAATGTTCTGTGACCTCCCTGAGATCCTGGCACTGCTCCCACCCTCTGTTCCCCATCCCTAAAGTGGCAAATACCCCCCAAAATCCTTAAATATTGCACCTTCTTTACGTGCTCTGATCTCCCAGGGTTCTCTCACTGCGTGTGCAGCACCTGAGAGGGGGTGGGATCCATTTTTTGGAAGTTTAGGCACTAAAATCCCCAATCCCACGTGTGTTTCTGGGATTAGATGGCAGTTCAAGGCTTCCCAAATGGGGAACCAGGGTGTGGAGCAGCCTCCTCAGCTGGGACCAGGAATATCCTCCCAAATCCTGCATCAGGATTTGGCAGATGCCACTCCTGTCTCTCCAGCTCATTGAAATTCACACACATTTTCCTTTTTGCATGGAAAAGGAGGCAAACAAACTGTTCCACAAAATGTTCCTTATTTATCTAACTCATCCTACCAACTTCTTGGAGCTATCTAAATATATTTTTATAATTAGCTGGGCTTTTTTATATAACTACCACAGGATACTTGCTCCTCTCACTGCTTCCTTCAGAGCAACTCTTATCTATAAAATTATCTCATTTGGACGTCGTCTATTACCAATAAAAACTTGTTATAAACCTGGGTGAAAAAACTCGCGCCCATAATAGATTTATTCTTTGTGTCTCAGTCAAACCTTGACTTTCAGTGCCTTTTATCCCCTGAAATTTCTCAGCTCTGCCTGAATTTGACTCTTTTATTTTTTTTCTTTTTTTGCAGTGGGCCTGTTATTTACTGTTCTGCTGAAATACAGCCACCTATGAAGATAAATGTAGCAGTTTTTTGAAATGATTCACTGCTCACCTCCACGTCAGTTTGAGATCAGAGCCCCTCTCTGTGCAGCTGAGAGGGAAAAGGGAATTTAATTGCTTGGATAAACAACCTGCTCTGAGGGAGGCAGTGGGCACTGCTGGGGGCTCTTTGTCCCAGATGCTGGGAGCAGGAGATGTGGGAATATTCCCAGAACAAACATCCTGGAGTTTGGGGAAATTGATGTGGATTCATCCACGTGCAGCACCGCAGGATCAGCTGCACCCTCCTGGCAAATCTGGGGAAAGGGTTTTGGGGCTGCATTGAGGGACCAAAAAGTGTTTGGGGCTGGATTTAGACCCTGAAGTGTATTTGGGCCTGGATTAAGCTCCCAAATCATGTTTGGATCTGAACTGGGGCCTCAAAATGTGTTTGTGACTGAATGGAGACCCTATGAAGTGTTTGGGTCTGGATTGAAGTCCTGGGTCTGGATTGAGATCCATGAAGTGTTTGGTTCTTAACTGAGACCTCAAAGTGTATTTAGGTCTGGATTGTGACCCCAAAACAGGTTTGGGTCTGGATTGAGACCCCAAAAAGTGTTTGGCTCTGCACTGAGCTGGACCTGCACTGGTACCGTGGATTTGTGCTGCTCTTTGGGACAATCAGCTCCATTTCCAAGCCCTGCTGCTCTCCCCCTGTGCCTTGGTGACCTCAGGGAACATCCTGGCAGCGATTCCCTGGGAAAGGAGCATCCAGGGCTGGCTGGTGGGGACCAGTGCCCTGCCCTGAGCATCCCCCAGGGCTTTTGGAAGCCTCAGCATCTCCTCGGTGTCTGTGTGTGTGCCCTGAGCGTGAGTGGGATCCACCCCCTCCGTAACACTTGGATTTGCAGCCTCACATCAACAACAGCTCCTTCCCCAAACAGGATTTTCTAGGTCATCAAACCCTCCAGCTTTGGCAGGGAACTGTGTCACATCACCTCATTCATAAAATGACCAAACTCTATTTTAAACCTCGCTGGGTGCCTTCCCTCCCCCTCCTCTCCCCCGTAACACTTCCCAGCAGCAGGCACTTTGGAAACCTCGCTCTCGTGGTTAGAATCCTGGAGTTTTTTCCCCCCAAACCAAACCAGGTTTCTTTGCAGGCAGTTTCTGGAGCTGTCTCCTCTGGATTCCTGTTTTCAGCTCACCCTGTTGGCTGCCAGGCTGCTTTAACTTGTGATCCTGCTCTGATTTATGCCATGCCATGGAGATTTTGGAGAAATGTTGGTTTTCCTGGTCTTGAGTTGCCTTCTAAGTGTACAACAGCAGGGCTGAGGCTCCAATAATTGCATGAAGGACTCAGGCCACGGCAGAAATGGATCTGAACCATGCAAAAAATATCTAAAAGAGAGCAGGGTGCTGGCACAAGGCAGGAACCATGGCGAGGATGCAGAATCCACCTGGGTCAAGGTGGATGGGGAGCCCTGGCTGGCCCTGGAGTGGTCAGAGCTGAGGTGAGAGATGGGATCTGTCCATCTCCCACTCCTGGAGCTGGCACAGAGGCTGCTCTGGGTCCAGGAGAACCCCCAGCTCTGCTCACCCAGGCAGGGCTGAACCTGGACCTGCAGGGCCACAGTCATTAATTAGAAGCAGATGCAGCCCAGATGAGGAAAATGCTCATCAATTCCAGGAATAATAAATGCTGGGAATGGGCTGCTGGGCAGGGACACTGGGACAAAGGCCCAGGGCTCTGTCACAAAGCCACTGACTTGTAGCTGTTGTCCTGAGGGAAATGATGTATAAAAGGGATGAGCTCAAACACCCCATGCCTGTTACCTGTGTATCTCATGAGTAATTTGTCTCTGAGGCAGAGGCGTTTTATTTTTCTCCTCTGAAGCTGATTCTTTTCCTCCAGCTTATTTCTTCTCAGCAGGAGGGGAAGATGAATTTCTGTCAAATAATAGTTCATTGCTCTTAATGCAAGAGTCCAATTAATTGATGGTTTAAAAGCTTTGCTTTCCTCGCCATTACAAACAAACAGGAGCAGGAGGACAGGACTGCAGCACTGCAGGCAAGGCTGGAGCATCTCGGGGATCAGGATCCTGCCTGACATTTCCCAGGCTCACACCATGGGATGGCTCTGTCCCACTCCTGCTTCCAGGGCTGGATGATGCCTTTTCCCAGCCTGTGTTGCTGCTCAGGGCACCAGGAGGAGGTTAACCTTGAATATGAAGATTTTAGCAGCTGGGAGCAAAATTTTCTCACCCTGTGTCCTTCTCAGGGAGGGGAGAAGGAGATGGAGACTCGGGGTGCTGCCAGGGAATCCCAAAACAGTTGAGGATTTGGGATGTGTTTTTTGGGTTTGGGAAAGCTGAGCAAGCACAGCTTTCCCAAACCCAACTGTGCCAATCAGGGGTGTTTAATCTGGGCTTTGGAAAGCTGGTCGCTCTTGGAGCTCTAGTTCCAGTGGCACACTGGTCATTGCCCTCCCTCCTCGGTCCCCTCCATCCCAGATTCCTGTGCTCCCTCCATCCTTAGAACCATCAAACCATGGAATGGGCTGAGCTGGAAGGGGCCCACCAGGATCATCCAGTGCAGCTCCTGGCCCTGCACAGACACTCCTAAATCCCACCCTGGGCATCCCTGGCAGCCTCGGGCCATTCCCATTCCCTGGGGAGCCTGGGCAGTGCCAGCACTCACTGGGGGAAGAACCTTTCCCCGAGATCCATCCCAAACCTTACAGCTTCGTGCCCTGTCCTCTCTGCATCCCTCCATCCTTCGTGTCCTGTTTTTCCTGCACCCCTCCATCCTGCCTGGTCCTCTTTCCATCCTTAGCCTCCTGCTCTCCCTGCATCCCCTGATCCATTCCACTCCCCTGCTCTCCCTGCATCCCTCTATCCATCCCTGTGCCCCATTCTCCATCCCTCCTTGTCCCCTGCTCTCACCGCATCCCTCCATCCCTCCCGGTGCCCCTGCTCTCCCCGCATCCCTCCATCCCTCCCGGTGCCCCTGCTCTCCCCGCATCCCTCCATCGCTCTCTGTCCCGCACCCCCGCTCTCTCCATCCCGGCCCTGCCCGCGGGGGGGCCCCTCCGCCGCCCGCCCCCTGCAGTTTCCCCGCCCGCCGCCGGGGACCCGCGGCCGCCGGAGCCGGAGCGGGGCCGGAGCTCCGCGGGCAGAGCCCAGCCCAGGTAGGAGCCGCGGGCATCCATGGGGGGATGCGGGGTGCAGGGGGGGATGGCGGCTGGGGCGGGGGGCGGGCACGGCTCCCCCGGGACCCCCGCGGGATGCTCGGCACAGCCGCCGAGCTCTGCTGCGGAGCCGCGGGGCCGGGAGCGCTCGGAGCCGCAGCCACCGCCGCTCGCTGGCTGCCGGCGGCTGGCGGTGCCCCTGGCTGGCACTCAGTCCCCCCCTCCCCGGCCACATCCAGCCTTTCCCGGTCACATCCAGCCTTCCCCGGTCACATCCAGCCCTCCCCGTACGCAGCCGGTGCCCCCCGACCGCCTCCCGCACTCGCTGAAGGACTTTGGGAGCAGCCCTTTGCGGTGTTTTAGCGCACAGAGAGTTGAAAAATGCCACGCTCGGGCTTCTCAGCAGAGCTGAAGTTCACGGAGCGAGGGGAGGGGGGCACTCGGGGTGGCTCCAACTCTTGCGGATCGGCGGGGAGCGGCTCCGGGCTGCGGGAGCGTGCGGAGGGCAGGGATGCTCCCCGCGGGCTCGGAGGATGCTGCGCTCGCTGCCGGCGTGCCACGCTCGGAGGCGGCGGGGAAAACGCTCTTTAAACTCGTATTTGGCTCAGGCTTTGGATGGAGAAGAAAAGGCTCGTTGTTCTGGAAGGCGTTTGTGCGGAGTTGTGCCGGGGAGCGATCGGCGTTAGGATCGCTGAGGTGCTCGTTGTGTGCGCAGACGTGCGGGGCTGATGCTGACACACTCCCCTGATGAACCGGCAGCGCCGAGCCCGGGCAGTGTGCGGGGAAAACTCCACGCAGAAACCTCTTCCTAGGCCCAACTTTATCCCGGCTAATTTATGCCCAAACTCCGGTTTAGCTGCGGCTCTGGCCGGGGCTCTGCGTAGGTGCGAGATGCTGCGAGCGCTGCCCGGCTCTCGCCATCCATCGGGCTGGATTCTTTCGCTTGATAGGATTGAGACCCCGAGGTTGTGGCCCTGGGGGAGCTAATTGGACCCCCGTGGCTCTGGCTTTGTCGCCACACTCGTGTCCTCCGTGGGGAGGTGCTGCTGGCCGGAGCACCCAGCGCCTCCCCGGGGACCGGCCACAAGCGAGGGATGCTCAGGGACAGCCCAGCTCGCTCTGCCGCCGCATCCCGGCCGCTCTGCCGGGGCTCCAGCAGCCCCCACAGCACGGCAGAGCCCCCCAGGAGGAGGCAGCCCCTTTGTGTCGGCGAGGCAAGGCAGCCTTTCCTCCGGGCAGCGGCTCGGCAGCCACATCCCGGCTGGATGTGAGCGCTGCAGGCAGCGGGAGCAGAGCCCTCCCCGCCTCCCTGGGCAGCAAGTCGGGAGTCTACGGCATCGGAGAGAGCCAGGAGCATCCCCCAGGAGTCTGTGGCTCGGCTGGGGAGCTGACAGGACCGACAGCTGCCTCTGCCGCCAGCTCCTGGGTGCTCAGCCGGGCGTGCTCGCAGGTAGGAGGGGGATGCGGCCGTGCTGGGGCTTCCCTGCCGTGCTCTGCTCGAGTCTTGTTTCACAGAGGGGGAGAAACCATCCGCAGTGAGGCTCCCACGGCGCCAAGGCGTGTTTAAAGTGTCTCCATGCGAGCCTGCTTCAGTATTGATGTGTCTGAAGCTGGGGATCTGAAGAGAACCATCTGCGTGGAGAAATCGATGGTGAGAGGCAGAACCTTCCCCTCTCGGTTTCCATTTCAGGGCTGGGCCTGATGAGCAGAGACAGAAGTTGGGAAAGTTGCTGTGTGGCTCTCTGTGGTTTGCAGGTGGTGCTTTCCCCTGCACCTGGCAGGAATTAATACCCTGGGATGAGACATCTGGAATTTTGAGGAAGAGGGAGCTGCTGAAGGGCTGTGCTGAGCAGAGAATGGCAGAGCAGGAAAGGAGAATCCTCTTTTTAAAAAAAAAATCCTTTAAATGTCCCTTTCTCTTAGACCCTTTGTGATCTGGCTCGTGTGTGGTGAGAACAGGCTGCCTGAGGAAGGTGAACCCCAAAACGAAGGGCTTTATCCCAAAATCTTGAAAAGATTGGTTCTAGATGGCTGATTTGGAGTAGGTGCCTCCAGTTTTAAGAGGCACAGAGATGATGCTGCTGCTGCAGGTTTCTTGCTGGAGGTTTCTTTTGCAAGCTGTGCAAGGAAAATCAGCCAAGGAGTCATCTGGACTGGCAAAGGTCTGGATACCTCGGTGCCAAGGAGCACTCAGCAATCTGGGGGTGATTGGGGCAGGATTTGAGGGACCTGGGCTTCTGAGAGCTCATCAAAGGAGCAGCCAGGTGAGGCAGGGGCAGTGCTGCCTCCAGACTATCCTGAAAGCTTCACTGTGCCACGAAATTTCATCTCCTCTGTGTGTGTGTGCTCACATTGATGTCTCTGCTCGATGGAAAAGCAGAGAGTGAACTTCCAACTCAACCAGGAGGATCCTCAGCTAAATCCTGGCTGATTGCATGGGAAATTCTGGTGGGAAAGTGCCTGGCTGTGATGTGGGACCTCTGTGTTCCATGTGGGATCAGATTCCTGCTGCTCCTGGAGGAACCTGTTGGTTTTCCACGTGAAACAGGGCCAGAGGAAAGGCTTGGCTGGAGGAGAAGCTGTTTTCACTGGGTGATGGCTGGGTGGGTGGAAGGAAAAGGCTTTGGAGCCAGCAGAAGAAGGAGGAAAAGCAGGGGAGAGGAGGAGCAGATACATCCTTATGGTCAGACAGGCAGAGGAGAACACTCTCCTCCAAGAAACTTCATTTTTTTGAAGGCAATTTAAGCTTTATTCTGGCTTTGCTCAGCATTCAGCATGTGCAGACAGTTGATGTCTTGCCCTTTTTAAAGGCTTGCTGATGTTCCTGAGGTGTGGATATTGATTTTCACTGACCTGGGGGAGAGATCTTCAGGGGCAGCTCTTGCTGGGGTCAGATTTTATTTATTTTTCATGCTTCTAGGCCGGCAGAAGGCAAGACAGAAGTTTTGCAAGCCTCCTCAGAAATGGTTTTTGTTCTGGGGCAAGAGGTTTCTAAGGCAGCACATAAAAGACAACAAATCTGTTAAAACAAGGCACCTTTGCTGTGTGTGAACAGGAGGAACAGTGAAATTGTGGCTGAGCAGGATGAGAACAGCTTGGAGGGTGTTGCTTAGACCTGAGGGAGGAATCAGTGGGGTATCAGCAGCTCCATGAGGAAAAAAATGTCCAGAAAGGAGATTGTGGGACTGCTGGAGCTGTGCCTGTGCACAGGAGGCTGCAAACTCCACTTTGGCACCTCAGGACAGCCACTTACGCTGTCCTGGCTTCCCTGACAGGAAAAATGGGGGACTTGGAGAGATAAAAGAAGGTGTAAAACCTGTGAGGAGGTAATGGAGCGGTTTTAAGGATTCACATCATAACTTCATTTATGGGATGGAGCTGGCAAGGACAGATTGTGGTGGTAACACACAGGGATTCTTCTCTTTGTCCTGGTGCCTCTGGAAGATTTGGTTTGTTAATGGACGTGGGACTTGGTGGTGATGGAGGAAGAGGAAAATGTGGTGAGGAGCAGATTGGAGAGCCCCAGAATGGTTTGGGTTGCAAGGGAGCTTAAAGCCCATCTCATTCCATGGACAGGGACATAAACCAGGATCATTTCCATGCTGGTGACAGGGGGTGGCTGCTGGGCAGGACAGAGCTGGCAGTGCCCACCTGAGGGGAATCAGCAGCGATTGGACTGTCCCAGAGCGGGGAGCAGACCCAAGGTGATGCAGTTCAGTAGATCTGAGGTGAAACAGGTATAAACATAAAGGGGAGGATGCCTCTTTCTTTGTTCTCCTCTCCTCCCTGGCCATTTCCAAGGCCCCAGAGGGCAGAGGGAGCTGATGGATGCTGCAGGAATTTTTGCCACTCTCTGCCTGTACAGAAACCAAACCTGAGGGAGAGCTGGGATATCAGGCAAGTGAGTTTTTATTTCTGTGCCCGCTGGGAGGGCCTAATTATCCCTTCAATACTTGGATGGTCTATCCCTGGGGGTCAAATCACCACAGTTTATATGCAGAGGATGGCTGCGCAGTAGGGAAGCCTTCCTTCCTAAGGCTGAGGAAATAAGAGTTCAACTTCTTCCAACGGGCCTAATTTATTTGGATATTTCATTAAATCCACCCAAAAGAGACTATTTTAGGAAATAAATAGCAGAATGTGGGCAATAAATAGCTGTGGGATAAGGGGCAGAGTTCAGTGCTGGCTTTCCTAGTTAAGCTGCAGAAAATAGAAGTGTAATGGCCGAGTGCTGATGGGAGCGTAGATATGTGATTATGTGAGGGTTCCTCACACTGAGGCTGGGCTTATTTATTATCTTTAATGATTTGGAGGTGGAAATGGATCAGAGCTGGGTTAGGCAGAGTGAACATGCTAACAGGAAGGGGTTGCTTTTGCAAGAATGAAGAGGGAAAGCTGCGGGGTTGGAGCGTGCGGCGGTTCGGCCACTGCAGCAGCAGTTGGTGTAACTCCGATTTGAGCATGTGAAAAAAAGGGGAAACCTGAGTGAATCCTTCCCCAGTAACAAATCCTGGGTGATTCTGTGGGATTCTAGCAGGAGAACGCGCAGGGACACAAAGAGTTGATGTGGTTTGTGTGCAGCTGAGGAGGTCCCGGGGCTGTGTGGATGAGCTGCAGGTGCTGGGGAGCCCCAGGGGATGCTCTGCTGGGGCAAATGGGGCTTTCTCCATCTCTGTGTGGCTCAGAGAGAGCTCTGCAGTGAATTCTGCTCTTCCCAAAGCCTCCCAGCTCAGGGTTTTGCTGCTGCTGGAGCAGGGGCTCTGGGTGTCTGGACTGTGCCAGCATCCCGCTGGATTTGCTGCCTTGGAATCAGTCAAGGGGAACTTTGCAGAGCCCTGAGCTCCTGGTGGGGCCATGCCCTGGCTTTCCCGAGGGGGTAGATGGTGGCTCAGGGATGGAGGAGCTGAGATGAGCTGTCCATCTCCAGGGCTGATTTCCCCCAGGTTTGTGGTGCCTCCATCCCAGAGCCCTGGGGATGTTCCGTGTTTGAAGCACAGCCTTTGAAGAGTCTGTGGTGTCTCGGTGCTGGGAGGGGGATTGCAGAGCCCAGAGGGTTCTGTTTCTGCTGGACTGCACCTCCCTGAGCCAGCTCTTATCCCAGCAACAATATTTATTCCTTGTACCTGCTGCATGTGAGCAGCTCTGTAACAAAATACCCACACAGAGCCTCACCTGCTGAGCCATCCAGCACCGGGGGATTTTCATCTCTGCTGAGATCTCCTGCCTTCAAAGTCTGCAGAATTTATTTGCATCCTTCATGAGGGAGACAGCCAGGCACAGCATTTTGTAATTTTTTTTTTTATTATTTTTTTCCTGTTCCTCCCCCCTGCTTCCCCACTGGCTTTTCAGTTTGTTTATTTGGTGAGCTCAGCATCAGCACAATGATGTGGAAATAAAGCAAAGGAGCTTCCTCTTGGCCTCCCTGCATATGCATAAATGGGAGACATAGATCATGCTGGCAATCCCCAGCCAGGCTCCACTTAATGGAAATTCTCCTGTGACCTTACAAACCCCTCTTTGCCAGGGTTTATAATGAGTCTGCAGAAATCCGTGCAGGGCACAAACAAGTCACCTGAGGTCTCAGACCCTGCGAGAGCAATGTGCTAATGATAATAACGCTAATTTCCCACCCACTCAGCCATGTGCTCGGCTCCTTAAAGAGTTTGCTATTTTTAAAAAGCAGTTTTTTCACCTTTTTGAGGACTGTTAGGACGAGTGTGTAGGGGAGGAGGAGAACAACCTGTGGGGAACAGCTCTCCCTGAGCTGTCTGACACCAGATCCCCCTGGGAGCATCCCTGGGTCCTTGCCTGGCTCTGGCTGGAGCAGTTTCAGGTGATGAACCTCACACCTCAGCAGCTTCAGCAGAAAATCAGCTTTCCTTGCCTCTGCACCTCCCTACAGCCAAGTCTGATAACAGAGACCACCTCTGGCCCCTCAGGAGGGGATGGATTCCTGAAAACCCTCTGTTCAGCCTTGACCTCCGTGTAAACTTTCTGCTGCAAACCACGGAGTTTTTGGTTCAGCGGCAGGAGTTGATGTTTTTTGATGGCGTTTTGATGCCGAGGGTTTGTTTGATGGCTCTCTGTCCCTGCTCAGAGACACGGGGCTCCTTGTCACTGCTGCTGGGATTCACGGGCAGCTTTCCCTTTGCAGGGTTTGATGAAGCAGCAAATTGTGTCTGAGAGAGCCGCTCGAAACGTGCCTTGCTTTGGGTGAGGTGGCTGAGCCAGGGGCTGCAAACTCAGCTCATTGCATCCACTGCAGATCTGCCAACTCTTACCTGTGCCAAAACTGCTTTTTTTCCACCCCAAAAAAAGAGGTTAATCAAAGAATCTGTCCCTCTGCCCACACTCGCTGTTTGCCCTCGCTGTTTTCTTGTTTTCTCTCTGATATTTGCCGTTTCCTGCAGCACCCCCTGACTGCTGCTGAGGGTGTGTGTGCAGCTCTGGTTATCACATCTCTTTTAGCCCGAGAAAGGTTTGGGGCAGAGCCTGTGCTGATGCTCACCGAGCATCTGGTCCTCTCCAGGTCCCATTCATCACTGTCTCGCACTTCGCATTATTGTTCACGCCGAGGGAAAGTGGGTGTGAAGCTGGAATAATAATGTTTCACACTTGCTTTGCGGTGGGTTTGATACCCAACAGCATTTGAGCCCAGCACAGAAGGCACCGAGAGATGGAGGGGGCTGCGAGCAGCAGCTGACAAATAAAAATTAATTACCTTCAGTGAGGAAATGACCACTCTGTGTCATTACATCCCTGACAAAATGAAAATCGAGGTGGGGTTTTTAAATCCTGGTTTAACAGGTTAGAAGGAACCTGCAGGTGAGGGCAGAGCTCAGTGCAATGGTTCCCCCAACTTCAACCTGGTTCTTTCAAATGGAATTCCAGCATGGATGGGGCAGCAGGGATATTTTCCTGAACCTGCAGAACACTGGAAAAACCCTCTGTAGTCCAAAGTGCCTTGCTCATTTCCAAAGGGCTTGGGGGTTAAATGGTGGACCTTGATGCAGTTGTTTTAATGGCATAAGCATGGAAAGAATGTAATGCTCCGTGGAATATCAGGAGTTTGGTGTTTGGGAATCGGGGTCTTTTGGCAGCTGGACCTCCCAAGGGTCTCCCAGGAGATGTGGCTTTCAGTGATTTGGACTGACGTGCCTTTTGTGGTGCTCCTGCTGAGTGTTAAATAAGATTTAAGTCTCCTCAGTCACTATTTAGTTATTGAAGAACATCGCAGTCACCACAAGTGCAAACAAAACTGTCTGGATGTTTGTTTATGCAACAGATCATTAGGAAGTCTGTACGAAAAAAAAAAATTCTTGTCTGTTAGATAATTAATCTGCATTTTAAGAATTGTCTAAAGACATATTTGCAAGCCAGTCCATTGAGCTGCTGCTCATCTAGTCAATAATCCCATATTTAATAGTCCCTGAGAATGTATTTCCATAATGTGCTGTGAACAGTTGAGAAATCTGCATCTTTTTTTGTCTTAAGATGTCAGTGCTCGCACATTTTCTATGACAATTTTTTTTTTTCCTTCCTTCTGACTGTGGGTGAGAAAATCCAGACAGATGAACTCCCAACTGGTGGGGCTGGGGGCAGGGAAGAGGGGAAGATGCTGGGAGCAAGCCCCTGGGTGCAGATCCTGGATGAGTTTGCAGTTTCCATCTGGCATCTGCGAGCCTGCAACGTGCTGGCAGCACTGCCCAAAATGCACCTGGGGGCTGGGGGGAGCAGGGCCAGGGGCTTTCCCAGCTCCCAAAATCCCGGGGGAGTCAGGGAAGTGGGAGCATGGCTTGGGAAGGAGGGTCTGGCATGAGCTGGGCTGGACCAGATGCCGTGACGTGGGAGATGCTGTGGTGGGAACGCCGGGGTCCTGGTGCCGTAGGTTTGATCCTGGCAGGAGCAGGGATGTCCTGGCAGTGCTGGGATTGGGATGCTGGAGCTCTTTTGGCTCCCAGGATGGGGCTGTGCTGCAGCAGCACAAAGCCATGGGGACCTGTGGCTGTGCCTGGGCAGTGACTCCCCTCTTCCAGCCTGGAATTCTGAGAGCAACCACTGGATTTTGGGGTGTGTGCAGCACCTCTGAGCCGAGGTTTTGCGTGTTCCCGCATGGATGGATGTGAGGGTGTGGGGTTTAGCCAGTTCCCTTGGTTTCCAGAGGGAAAGGCTGAGTGCACAGGCAGCCCCTGTGATAATTTACTAATCCACACTAACGAGAGTGGGGAGTAAAACCCACACTTGGCGAGAGGAACCCCCGGGAGCCGCCACATCAAGGTGAGAAGCAGGAGCTTAATTTCATTATCTTATCAATAACTGGCTGGTCTTGTGCTGTGCTGTGAATCCTCAGGAGTGCTAATGCTATCTCGGGCTGTCTAAGCAGAGAAATAATGAATACAAGCAGGAAGAGCATTGTGTGCAGCCCTGGTATCTATACCTTAAAAATGATGTTGGCAAACTGGAGGGAGATAAGGGGAGAGCCACGGGGATGATGTGAGGGCTGTAAAACAGGCTGGAGAGAGAAAGAGGCTGAAGCCCAATCTTCTTCTCACAGAAAGGAGTGATTTGATTATTGTCCAGGAGTACTTAAGCAGGGGAAGAGACCTGTGCTAGGCAAAGGTTGGGAAGGAAGGCCATGGTTCTGTGGCTGGGTGCTCAAGCTGGATAAATCCAGACAAGAAAAAGCCATGTTTTATTTTTGCACAGCTTTATATTTAAGCACAGGAGCAAATTACCCAGGACTTGGTACATTTGCTGTTCTTTAAATTGAAATGATACATCTTGCCAGCGTTCTTTTAGGTCAACTGCAGGTTTGGAGTGGGAAAAGCTCAGCATGAGTCAGTCACAACTCAAACAAGATTTTCAAAATGGTCATTATTGCCCTTCAAATCTTTCAGTTATGTTATGAATTTTTATTTTTTTTTCCTGATGTGGGGGAGAGCAGGGATGTAAAATCCAGCAGGGCTTTGGGCTGTAGTGTGGAAGGGATTGGGTTGCTGACAGCTGAGCCCGTGTGTGGGGCTTACCCAGTTAAAAAAGCCCCTTTTCCCACTGCTTTAAGACTGGAACAGGCCTGTTTGGAAGTGTTCAGGGTGTCTGAAGGGTTCTGATTTCCTGCTGCTGTCCCGTGGGATTCACCAGCATCCCAAGCCTCCTGCACAGGGGATGCTGCAGCCACAGATCCCCTCCTGCGCCTCCCGGGAGGTGCTCAGCAGACCCAGGGAGGGAGATTAAGGGGAATCTCTCTTCGGTGGGTGGCTGGCATGTTAATTAGGGCACGGGGCTGCTCTGGAAGGTCACTGTCACCTCTTACCTCACCAACCTTAAAGCTGCAGAGTGGGGAAGGAGCAGAGGCAAGAAAATGGAGCTGGAAACAAACCCAGCTTCGCCAGGGATTGGGATGGGGAGGTTTAGCCAGTGCTGCCTCCCCTTTTCCACATGGAAAGTTATTCCAGGTGGGAATTCCACAGCCTGGCTCCATCCCACTTTGACTCAGCTCTTTGCAGAACTGAAGGATATTCCCTTTCAGAGGGTGGCTCCTCATTCTTTTTCTTCCCATGCTTGATGCAGGTGCGCTGAAGAAAATTAAATTAGAGCTGTATCAGTACAAGGGGGAGATTACCATTTGCAAAACCGTGTTTTGCTTAAGTTAGTAATAATGTAAGTGTTAATTGAGTGTTCATTGATTGCCTGTCACCACCCTGATGTAATTCTGCTCTTCTCGGGCGGGTGCCCTACCCCTGGTTAAACAGAGCTGCTCTTGCACCAGGAGCCGGCTGGGCTGTTCATTTCTTCCCCCCAGTGATTCCATTTTACCAGCTGGATAATTAGCATCATCTCCTCCTCTTTGGAGCCAGCTCAGCCTGCACACCATCCTTGTTCTCTCCCAAGTATCTTTAATGCTTTAATACTTCAGGGTTTTTAAGTGGCCCTAGACAAGAATTTAAGCAGGGTGATGTGTTTGAACTCGGTCCAGGAGCTGTTGTCTGCCTGGATTTAGGGTCTCAGCTCCCCCAGCAATTGCTCTGTTCATTAGAGGCCTTTTGTTGCTGGAGGTTCAATTATGGGAGTGAATGGTGTTTTATGGGAATAGAGGTGGGGAAGGAGAAGCCGAGAGCTTTCATTGCTAATGGTGTCTGTTATGTAAATGGCTCTGTAATCAGGTAATCGAGGCTGAGTCGTGCTGGTGACAGGACTCGTGCAATCCTTCCACTGGAGACTCCTCGGAGCCTTTTTGTGGTCCAAGGAAGCTGCTCGGGCTCCCAGCGAGGAGTGCTCAGGTGTGGGAGGTTCCCATGAGGACACACCAAGGTGAGGGTTGGATCCACACTCCTTGAGTCCTCTGAGTCCTCCTGTAACCCAGCCAGGAGCTGGCAGCACATCCCAGTGATCCCAGCACCAAATGAGGCTCCTCTCCCGCATCCACCCCATGATCCAGCGTGCCCGGAGTAATTGAGTTTCCCCTCTGAAGAGTGAGGCTCGCTGTGCACTTCTGCATATTCAATTATTCCTTCGTGCAGCAGAGCTCAAAGATCTGTGGTGGGGCTTTCCCGGTGGGAAGGATCTTCCTGGTGTGTGTTTGGTGGGCTGGAGCACCTTTGGAAAGATTAATTAACCCTGGGTGAGAAACTGTGATTTAGCATTTATGCAGTGCGGGGGGGGGGAGAGGGAAATTAATATTCCTTCTGCCATGCAGAATCTGTTTAAGCTCCTGCCTTCAGCTTGTCTGACTGGGAATCTCCTCTAACTTGTACAAATGAAAGAACAATTTGTTTTAGATGATGAGTTACGAGAATATTGCTCATAGACCCAGAACACGACATTTTCAATCACATCTTTATTGCATTGGTAAGGAAAAAAAATGATTTTTAGGATCTTGACATGCTTATCCTTCGGAGACCAAGTCAATTATCATATTATATCAGCGTTTACTCCATGGCTCTCTGGTCTCTGGGAATATCATGGCATCAAGAGGAAAATCCTGTGAGTTTTATTGCAGCTGTTGAGGAGTTGAAAGGATTGCCCAAGTTTCTATCCACAGGTGGCCTTCAGGAATAAGAAAATGGCTTAAGAAATGTGTGGTGGTAAAATATATAAGTTAGAGTTGTTTTGTCCATTCATTCTTTGGCAAGGTGCAGCTTTTACCTTGTTTTGAGGGCCACAAGGAACTCATTTTCCATCAGCCTGGGAAGGTGGAGCTTCTCTTGCCGGGGACTTTGAGCAACAGGTCAGAAATCCTGAGTTGAATGATCAATTCACTGAATTGAATGATCAAATACTGAATTGAATGATCAAATCCTTCCTTATAGCCCTTGGCTGAGGTCATGGAAGGAGTTTTTGTGTTTTTTGTTGCCTGCAGGGTCTGTCCTGCTGGGAATTACAGTGGTTGGAGTTGTTCTCCTCTCCAGGCTGGGTTTTTTGGGTGAGGGACACTCTCATCCCCCGTTTTCCTCTGCCTGTGGAGCATGGACAAGCCTGTGCTGCTGGAATGTGGCAGATTAGCACGGGACGATGCTCCAGGAGCTGGAAATGCTGCTCTGAGCGCAGAACTCGGAGCACTTTTCTCCTTGAGCAGAAATCCAGTCACAAAAATATCCGAGTCCCATTTGCAGGCACTGGTGTTAATGCAGTGCAGCTGCTCTGCTCCATTTGCTTGCATAAATGCAGCTTTTAGAGCTGTCACATATGCTTGATGGAGCCACTACCCCTCACCTGCTCCTTCCTGGAGTGGCAATTCCTGGCAGGGATTGCCAAGACAGGGAGATGATGGCTGTCTCTGTGTATTAGTGCATATGCCAGGGCTACAATCCCACCATTTCCAAGCTGCTCTGGATGGCTGGAATGCTCCAAATGCACTTGTGCAGATGGAATTTCTGGGCTGTATTACCTTGGCTCGTGCCCTCCTTGGTTCTGTAGCTTTGTTTAGGTGGAGGTTTCGAGCTGGGGTTTGGCTCTCCTGTTATTGAAGTTGTTATGTTTTTATAGTGTTGCATTACTCATTGGTTCCTTTCAAGTTTGCCAGCCGTGACTAATGAAGAGTTTTGCTGCAGCCTCTTGTGGAGTGGACACTCAAGATGCTGTAAAGGGATTTTTTTAGTGTTTTATCTTTCCTTTGCCACAGTTTGATACTGCAGTCGGTGCTTTTAGTGGGAAACTGGGAAGTTGTGCCTCCTTTTTTCCCCCAGCCCAGGAGGGGTTGGTTTGGGAGCTTCAGTAGTTAAAGGAATGAGTCAAAGTTTAAAGTTTGGAGGCACTTCAAGGCCAGGTTGGATGTGCTTGGAGCAGCCTGGGCTCACAGAACGTGTCCCAGCCTATGGGATGATTTTTAAATCCCTTCCAACCCAAATCTTGTTATTCTATGATCTCTCTAATTAGTGCATCCCCATATTGTATCCTGGGAATCCTCGAGTGAGGGAGGGGCTGTGTTTTGTGGGACCTCCTAAGGGATGGCAGGGTGGGAGGAAACGTGCTGCCTTTCCTGGAGATGTGGCAGGAAGGTTCCCAGCTCATTTTATTTCCATTACTGAGGTGTTTGTGCCTTACTAAACAGCACCAGTGAAGAAATGAGTCCTTCCTGGGGAAGGGATGAACTTTTACCCAGGGGAAATTCTGAAGCCTTGGACTTGCCAACAAAAAAAACCCAAAAAAAACCAGGAGACAAGTGAAGAATATTTAAAATAAATAATTCTCCCTGGCTGCTGAAACACAGCTGGGCATCTTGCTGAGCTAAATCCAGCTGAAAAACCATCAGTGAAATTCAGGTTTAGAATGGTGGACAAGCTGGATTGGCTGGGATACCCTTTGGGGTGGTGACAGTGTTGGGAAGAGCAGGTGGATGTTTGACTCCCTTTTTCTTCCACTCCCTCCTCCAAGAGCAGTGGATCTGTTTATTCCAAAAGCACAGGTGAGAATTTGGGTTCTTATGACCCTTTTTGCCCTTCTTAACCGTGAATTACTGAAGGTGTGGGAACAGATAGAAATTTGGACAGCTGCTGTCCAAAGCTATCAAAAATTTCAAATGCCCTTCCTAAAAAGAAGAAAAAGAAAAGACTGTGGAAAACAGATTGAGATGAGTCTTTTTTTAATTAAAGGAAGCTGTTGTCTTGTGTACTTGGGTGTTCCCAGGGAGATGAGCTGCTGAATTTTAATTCACTTTACTTTTTTTTTGTTTACTTCCCTCCAGCTTCTCCTCCTGAACTTTGCCCCGTGGGTGGAACCGGTGCTTTCCTTGTTAGAGCATCTAAAACCTCTAATTATCAGGGAAATGGCTGAGAATTATCAAACCAGCTGCAGTGCACGTGCTGGGTTTTCGTTTCTTTTTTTTTATCTAGGTGTGGACAAAGTTCCTTAATTTTAACAGCAGGGAGATGGGATCGATGTAGTTGTGGTCTGGCAGAATGAGCAGTGCCGGGGTTTGTGTGTTTTCCTGTCATGTTTCCACTCCTGTCCAGGAGAATTGTTCTGTGTTTGGGGTATTGTTATTTTGCAACTGGAATCAAGTTACACGGATTTTATTTTATTTTTTTTTAATGTGGAGCCACTGGGAGCAGTTACTCAATGAATACAAAAAGGCACCAGCCCTAATGATGACAGGGAAAAGTTCTTTATGGGATCTGGGAGCAAAAGGCAGGGAACAAATGGGTACAGCCTGCAGAGACTCAGCATGGAATCCATCAGGGGAGCTTCCAAATAACTGCATCTGCTTTTGTTAATGTCTCAGGTGATTAGCTGAGAGCTGCGGTCCCATCCTTCCTGGGAAAAGTGCCTGCAAGGAGGGGGAAAAAAAGATTGGATGGAGGTAAAGGAGTGACACCAGGGATGCACCAGCTTATGGAGTGGTCTGGAAGGATGAAAAAGGACAGGGGAGGGTTCTGAAAATCACCTTTGAGCTGTTGCATCTCTGGAGGTAATTAAGGTGTCTGAGACAGAAACTGCTGCTTTGGGTGCCCAGATCTGGGTGCTCCGTGTAAGGGAAAATCGGAGCTTTAGAGATTCGGCTGTTCCTGTTGAAGTTTGGTTGCCAGTTTGGGATTCTGACCCACAGAGCTCCTGTTAGTGCTGGGCAATATGCAAAGGTCTGGCTGGTAATTCAGCAACAGCAAATTCCCAGGCTGGGCTTCCAGAGGGCAGCTCAGATAAGCTGGGCCATCAGTTCTGTGCTGTAATGTTTGATTTATTAAGGCCTGGAAACCTGAACACAAACCCCCAGGAATCAAAGAGAAACAATCTCCAAAGAGAGAGAGAGAATGAACTCTTCTCAACAGCAGAAATTGCAGCAAGAAAAATTGAGGCTGGACATCGGGAAACGTTGTTGAACAGTAAAAATAGTGAAGAGCTAAAATAGATTGCTAAGGGAGTTTGCAGAGGATCTGTCACTGGAGATTTTAAAGAACAGATCAGACAAATGGCTTGGAAGGATTGAGCTTGTTGGATGGACGGGAGGACTAACAGAGCTCTTCATTTACTGCCTGCTTCCCACGGTCCCTCCATCAGTGTCACTGCACTGCCCTGTGCCAGCCTCCCTCCCCACACAGAGAGCCCTAAACCCAAGCTCTGCCTGATTCTGGGGCTGGCAGAACCCTGGGGATGAGGACTTTGGGCTTTCCAGGCTCTCTCCTGGTGCTTTGTTTTAGCCTTGTGGCCACTGAGCAGCCTGTGCCGGTACTGACAATAATGCAAATTTAGATTTGATTCACAACTCTGCCATGTGACCTCAGGAAAATGATCTGAACCTGTCATTCCTCTCAATCTGAACCTCTTGAGCCCTGGCCAGACTTTCAGCAATAAGTAGAGGTCTCCTTGATAGGGATTGAGATGAATTTTTTTGCCTTTTCAGTCCACGGTTGATTAGAGATAGTGGTAATTATAGATTAACAATGTGTTGGAAGGACTTCAAAGCTCATCCAGTGCCACCTCTGCCCTGGCAGGGACAATTTCCACTATCCCAGGGTGCTCCAAGCTCCATCAGCCTGGCCTTGGACACTTCCAGGGATGGGGCAGCCACAGGTTCTCCGGGAAATCCATTCCAGGGTCTCCCCACGCTCACAGGGAAGGATTTTCTGAGTGTGGTTGTGCTCTCTGTGATGTGCAGTCCATCCTTCCCGAGCAGATTTATGTAAATTGAGATGGGTGTTATGTGAAAACGTCATTATCTCGAGGCTTTCAGGGCTCTGGAAGGCAAAAAATAAAAAACAAGGGGAGAAGAATTTTGGAAAATTAAATATTTCTGACTAGGGTATGCTAAATCTTTTTCTGTTTAGGAAGGTGAGAAATTAAAATTGCAAAGCAGGCGGCGAGGGAGCGAGTCGCTGTGCGTGGCAGGGTTGGCTGGGTCTCCTGACTTCACAGAGGCTGTGAGAGGGAATCAGCAGAGAGACAGAGCTCCTTCATATGCAGAGAAGTCTCAAAAGCCCGTGTGTGACAGGGCTGTGGCTTCGTTTGCATGTGCAGGGTAACAGCAGCTCTCCCCACGCAGTGCTGAGCCTCTGGCTGGAGTTATTGGGCTTGGGAGTGTTTTTCCCTGGCCTCGGTGGTGCTGTGATAGGAGAGTGCTGAGAAGTCAGGGGGGAGCCCTGGATTTGTGTCCTTTCACCGTCTACATCTGCAAAAACATCTCCAAAAAGGGGCTGGAGAGCGGGCTGAGTGGTAGGTTACAGATGACAAACCCAATGTATAAATCTATAAACACGGGGAGAGGGAAGGGAGGGAGGTGCAGGGGTCTCCTGGTGGTCTGCAGAGCTCGGGCTCAGCTGTGATGAGCAAACTTCAGCCTTGAAACAGGAAAATCAGGGGGTGTTTGATTTGATGTGCAGAGACTGCATTCTCTGTCTGACAGGGCTGTGTTAGCGCTCAGGGTGTACAAAGCTCAGATTATGTTCTCCCTCTGGAAGAAAACCACTTCTGTTCAGCCTCTGCTGGCTGCCCCAGGCCAGCTTTGGCTGCTTCAGGCAGGGGACATGGCTGGGGCTCGCTGCAAACCAGGGAACGCTCCTGACTGCAGGGTGACACGGGGACCTGTCAGACCTTGCTGCTGTCGTGCTGCACTCCCAGGCCCTCAGATGTGGAAAAACCTTTGATAAAACCTGGGTGCCAGGCTGGGTAGTGACTGCAGTGAGGCACAGACGAGTCAAAGACAGGTCAGGGATGGGTCCAGAGGCTTGGAGCGAGGTGGCAAAGCAGGAATTGGAACCCGTTTCACCGGGGGATGCAGTGGCTGGCTCACAGTTGTTTGAGGCACCTCCAGAAGATGCCAGGAGTTATTCTACATCTCCAGAGGCCTCTCCCTTTTCCCGTTTGGGAGCTCTGTGGGCTGAGCTGGCCCTGTGAAGGACGTGGGGACCCTTTTCTTGTGTCCCCAGGGCGATGGCAGCAGGCAGCAGCCCCTGCCCTCCCCTGAAGCACAGCCCTGGCAGCTCCAGTGCCTCGGTTACTCTGGCAACAAACTGCAGGCAGACAGCACCAAGCAGCTGAATTCAGCCCCTTGTTCCAGCAAAAAAATGCTCTCATTGAAGGCGAGCCCGTGGCAAAACCCTCCTGCTGAAGGACCCTGATAGTCAGAGGGATGTTCAGGAGTTAGGGAGTGTGGGAGGAGCTGTCCCCAGAGCTGTGTCCCCATCAGGGCCACCAGACCGTGTCCCTCGTGTTTGGAGGTGTCTGATCCCCAGGGATGTGGGGAAGAGAAGATTTGGGAGGTGAGGGAGCAAGAGAGGCTGGAGAAGGGTAGAGAGGGAGCTGCTGGAAGGAGTGGGACAGGGAGAGCCACCAGCAGTGTCACAGTGACAGGGCCCCACGTCACCAGGAGCTGGGAATTTTTCCCTCATCCCAGCAAAAAGCAATCCTTGCAGAGCTCTCCTCTCTCTGTTTGTTTGTCAGCTCACAAGGGTAACAAAAGCATCCGTGGCACTGGGGATGTGCTGCTTCTCTGGGATCCAGCGAGCTGCCCAGAATGATAATTGGCTGCTTTTCATTTTTTTAAGGAGCTAACAGGCTACTGCACAAAGTAATTAACTGGACAGATGGATCCAGCAGAATTTGTAAACGTCGACAGCAACAATAAGGCTTTTTTTCTTTTTTTTTTTGAAGGCCTTGTGTCAGCAGAAGGGCTCCAGGTTGGGACTGGCTTTCAGGGAAGCAGCTAAAATAAATGAGACTTGAAAAAATTAATAATCTTCATGGCTACAGATGATGCAGGTGTCTGGTGGTGGCAGTGAGGACAGCCAAGAGATGGGGGAGCAAAAAGGCCAGGATTTCTGTGTAGCTGCTTGTGTATATGTATTCATTTTGCCCATGCAGAACCTCCCCTCTTTGTGCATATAAAGGGGAATTTACTCACCAAGAGCGTGAGAGGACTGAAATAAAAATTAGGTTGTTGCAGCAGCAAATCCAATCCAGGTGGTTTTTAGATTGTTACCTGTATTCTGGGACTGTCAGATTTATTTTGACTTGTCTGCAATGGGTGATTCAAATGCTCCTTTTGCTGCAGCCTGACAGTGCTTGGTTCAAGATGTGTATTTTTTTTTCTCTCACATTTTCTCACCAGTCCTTTGAAATGTCAGGTCTTTGCTGTGTAACCCATCAGCCTTTTCAGGCCTCCTCTTTGCTGCTTTAATTGGGCAGGTTGTTCTTCCCTTTGTGTGGTCACTCCTCACCGCAGTGACCTGCCATGGACGGCCTCTCCACGAGGTGCCAAAGGCAGATAAAACGCAGAGCAGAGGGCAAGGGAAGCTGCTCACACAGAATTATGGAACAGTTGGGGTTGGAGGGACCTTAAAACGATCCAGTGCCACCCCTGCCATGGGCAGGGACACCTTCCACTGTCCCAGGCTGCTCCAGCCCGGCCTTGGACACTCCCAGGGATGGGGCAGCCACAGCTGCTCTGGGAAATCCATTCCAAGCCCTCACAGGGAACAGTTTTTTCCCTAGTATTTCATCTAAACCTCCTTTCTGTCAGCTCACAACAGACACTTGTTCCCCTGTCCTGTCAGCAGGTGCCCTTGTAAATAGTTTCTCTCCAAGACAGACTTGCCCAGGCCCCTCTGGGCCGTGCTGCGTGCTGTAATTAGTCTGACTTCAGCAAGAGTGAAGCACTGCTGTTGATTTATCTCACTTTATTGGCTCGGGGCTGATATTGGTCTGCTCAGCAAGGCTTGGAGGATGTTGTCCTCCAGCATCAGCCTCCCAGGAGACATCTCCGGAGTGAGGCGAGCGGCCCATTGTGCCTGTCAGCTCGGTGTAAATCATCCAAACACCCATCCTTCACAGCAGCACCGCACACACGGCCAAGGACACTTGTTGCAAGTGTGTCCCTGGCAATGCAACAGGTTTTTTGGGGGCTCCTGGCAGCTCCAGCCCTGTTCCCACTCGCTGGTTGCTGTGGCTCGGCTGGGGATGGAACATCCTGGGGGGGCCTTGCCTTAGAGCCAGAGGAAATGGTTTGGTTTTCTGGGCGCTGTTTGTGTATTTGTTTGTTTTTAGCAGCACCCAGGCGCCCTCGTTAGGCTGGGATTTGTGTGGTTTGTGCCCCCGGGGCTTGGGAACATCACAGCGAGCCGGGAGCGGCTGGGAAGGTTTTGAAGCTGCACCCAAGGAGAGCATCCCTCTCATCGTCTCCAGGCTCTTCCTTTAATTAGCAGGCAGGAATTGGGACGAGTTGTAGCAACTGCAGGAGTGGGGGCACAGGGGAAGGGAGCTGCAGAAGAATTGGTGCTGTATGAGTGTGGCAGGGTTGATTAGGGAGAGGGGAAGGCGAGAGGCATCTCCAGAATCCAAAACGACCCTGCCTGGCTGGAGCAGCCTTCCCCTGGCACAGGCAGTGCAGATCCAGATCCAGCCCTGTCAGGAAAACAGGGAGCAGCAGTGAGGGAACCATGCCTAAATCATGCTTGGTTTAATCAAGATAACTGTTTTATGGGATT
Source organism: Parus major (assembly GCF_001522545.3). Classification (NCBI taxonomy): domain Eukaryota; kingdom Metazoa; phylum Chordata; class Aves; order Passeriformes; family Paridae; genus Parus; species Parus major. The sequence goes on from NC_031792.1 coordinate 2,381,231, forward strand.
GTGATTAGGGCTTTCAATACATCGATGGCAGAGACGCCTCCGCTGTGCTTTGTGCTTTTGGTTTCCTTTCCCTTCTCCTCGTGGCATCGCCCTGCTTCCCCTTCCCTGAGAGTGCATTTTTATTTATTCTCTTTGTGGTGTTGCAATGGAAAAGGTTTGGGGTTCAATATTTTTAATAGGAGGAAAAAAAAAATCTTTAAGGGAACAAGAGCAGCCTGATGATTTCCTTTGGATGCAGCTGTTTGAATTATTGGTGAAGCTTTGTTTTTTTTTTTCCCCTGCCTTGCTGGGGAACTGGAGAACCTTATTCTGCTCTGAAATTGTGCTGTCTGCACTGGTTTGGGGGATGAATTGAGAGTTTTGCTTACTTTCCACTTTGCTCAGCTCATGCTGCTGCTTGCAGTGAGGGGTTCCCTGCTGATGTGGCAGGGATCACATCCCTGCAGCAGAGCCAGGATTCCCCCTGGCCCTTCACAGGGATTTGGCTGGGATCTCCTGGATGGAAGGGAATCTGTGCTGGGATCTCCTGGATGGAAGGGAATCTGTGCTGGGATCTCCTGGATGGAAGGGAATCTGTGCTGGGATCTCCTGCCCTCTGCTCTGCAGCTGAGTCTCTGTGTGAGCTGTGAATTCATCTTTTTCCACATAATGCAGCCACTTCCTGCAGACCTGGCTGCTCCAAGATATCCTTGAGTTCAAAGTCATTCAGATTGGGCACTCTCAGGGACAATGGCAGAATCAAAACCGAGTAGTGAAATTATTATGCAGTCAGGATATTTTATTTTTTTTATTCTAGAGGACAGAAATGTTTCTGGTGCTGGAGATGGCAAAGGCGTCATTCTCCCTCAAGACAAGTTAATCTGTTTTTCCTTGCAACTCAGTCCAATTTTTTTGGTTTAGGACACCAGATCTAGGACAGGCCATGCCAGAATTTAATCTCATGGAGCAATTAAGGCCCACCAGGTTTCATAGAAGCAGGAAAGGGAAGGATCTTGAAATCTTTTGGAGACTCTAAAACCAGCTCTAGAGCACACTGTGTGCTGTGGGTGAATTGCCTCCAATCAGACCAATTCTTTACGGAGAAAAGCCTCCAGGCAATTTTTGGGGTGGTTTCTGGGCAAAAAGATGTCGTGAACAGGTGAAGTTCTGTTTATCCATGGGCAGAGGGACTGCTGGGAGCACAGACCCCAGCGTTGGATCCCTGGGATTTGTGAGCTCTGTGGCAGAATGTTCAGGTCACTGATTCGAGAGATAAAAGACTCCTGACACGAGCAGAACAAGCTCTGCTACAAATCGCTTTAGTTCATTATGCCTGGGTAATTAATAGATGCTCTCCCAAAGCTCCTGGAGCTGCCAGGCAGGGAGCAGGGACAGGCTGGGAGCCTGTTTGCTGCCCACAGGGGACAAACCCAGCACAGGAGCTGGGCACTGCCTCACTCCTGGCACTGCCAGCCCAGGCTGAAACTGCTCCTGGAGCTGCAGGAGAGGAACATCAACCTGGGCTGTGCTCCAGAGCACCTGGAGCAGGGAAAGGGTGACTTCACTACTTCAGGGCAGTATTTGGGCACCTGGAGCAGGGAAAGGGTGACTTCACTACTTCAGGGCAGTATTTGGGCACCTGGAGCAGGGAAAGGGTGACTGGCAGGGAAGTATTTGGACTGGAGAAGGGAAGCAGAGGTCAGGGACTCACACCCATCTCCCTTACTGCAAGGACCAGGCTTATCCTTGCTGTTCTGCTTGCTGCAGATAACAAAGGAACAGAAATAGCCCAAGGATGACGTAAAAATCAGTGGAATAAACCTCTCTCCGAGTCCAGTGACTCCTTTTTTTGGAGTGTAAACATGTCAGAGGTGCAGCCCAGCATCCAGGAAAGGGGATCAGCATCCAGGAAAGGGGATCAGCATCCAGGAAAAGGATCAGCATCCAGGCAGAGGAGGGAGGCCCCCAGCAGTTCTTACAGGAAACTCCTCCGATTTTCTGTGTAAAAAGCCATGAATGGCACAACCAGCTGGAGCATTGCCTTGTGGCAGCAGGGTGGGAGCACTGCTGAGCCCCTGAATCCAGGCTCTTGCCTTGGAGGCCATGGGAACACCTGCACTGGGGAGAGGAGGCGAAGGCAAGGCGTGTTCCTGCTGTGCGCTCCCTCCTCTGGATCCCGACCCAGCCAGAGAAACCTCATCCCCTCTGCCTCGGGCTCTCTGGAGGCTTAAATAAACCTGTGGGAGTTGGAGGAAGCTCCAAAATAGCAAAAATACACACGTGGAAAAATAGTTGCAGTTTTGGAGGTGAAAAAGCAAAAGTCTCATTATTCCTTCTCACGGTCTCCTTCCCCTTCTGCTCTTTTTTCCCTCTTTTTTATTTTTTTTGCCTTTGGTAAGAGCTGTTTTCTCCAGTAACCCTTAATAAAGGAGACAAGAAATTGAATCTGTTACTTTTGAGGGGTTTGTGGGAAAAAATTGGAAACTTCTTGGTGAGGGGGCTGAATTGCAAAAATTACCAATTTTTGGAAGAGGGCCATCCGTTTGACAAAAACTGTTTGAGAAATTCTCCCCAGCTCTTGCTCTAATGTGTTTTGGCCACCATCCTGTGTAATCACAGTTCATTATTTCTGAAGCATGGATGCTGCCTCATCTGAAAGATCCCTCATGTGAGGGAATGAGGATGCCTCAGGCAGCAGCACAGACCTGCTCCCTTCTGACCCTGGTGGCTCCCCTCGACTCTGGACGTGCAGGGAATTTGGGGGCAATCCCATGGATAAGACATGGCTTTTCCTTCTCCTTTTGCAAGGTTCCAGAGTCACAGGAATGCTTTCAAACCCCCTGGAAAGCATTAAGTCTAAATGTCTGATTGTGGTGTAGCAGGGCATGGGGTGGCCAGTGCCCTCCCTCTGCACACCAATCCCAGCTGGAAGTGTGGATTCCCTGACTTCCACCTCTGAGCAGGGAAATGACAGGGAAAATATAATTTCCTTTATCTCTGGGTGCTGGGTTGAGTCTGCAGCTTAAATCTCCTGCTGTTCCTTCTCCTTGAAGGGGACAGGAGCATTTTGGAAATGTTCTGAGGTCCCAGTGACAGCAGCACGATCCCAGCACGGCTCTGTTTGCTTCCTTACCTCTCCTGCCTCCCCACTCCCCTCATCCTCCGCTCCTCCCTGAGCACCTGCCTTTTATCCAATTTAATTTTCACACCTCCTCCTGCCACTGCTGTCCTTGCCAGTTATCTCTGTGCTTCTGCAGTGGGTGTCTTTCCTTTATTGGAGTCACTGCCTTGAAGGTTCCCATCCCATCCCAGACCGGCTTCCATAATTCTGGTGGATCTGGTCCCAGCTGGGGGAAAACACCTCAGATTCCCACCAGGACAGGGCTAAAGCACAAGCTCAGCTGGGAATTTGTGTTGGTTTGGCTCTAAACCAGTCCCGTGGTTGTTTGTGTGCTATCACACCCCCAGAAGGGTGGAGACAGCGCATTTCCCCTCCTCTGGGATTCTCCTCAGGACTTTCCTGGACAGGAGCATCTCCTGTGGCTGTCAGTGCCCATCTCCCAATGCCTTTAGTGTGGTTTCAGCCCCAATTCTGCTTTGAGCCTGGCATGGGGTGGCCAGAGCAGCTGTGCCCTCCCTCCGTACCCCAATCCCAGCTGGAAGTGTGGGTTCCTGGCAGCCCTGCAGGGCCAGAGCAGCAGCAGCAGCAGGACAAGGCAGCAGCTCTGGCTCTGCCAGCAGCACAAGTGAATGAAATCTCAGCTAAAGGCTCAGGCAAGTGCAGCTCTGTCCCCAGAGCAGAGGCAGGAGCTGCTGGGCTCGGAGGCCTCACGGGCTGAGCTTGGCCTCTGTGATGTTTGTGACTCGTGGTGGCCCAGAAGAATGAGGCCCAGCTGCCATGTGAGCCTGCAGGGTGGGCAGGAGAGGACAGACAGAGGGACGTGCTCCTGGTAAGAAATTGGGGCTCACAGGATGCTTGTGGTGGGAGTGCCCAGCAAGGCTTGGGGAGCGTTTGTTTGCCACAAACTTGAGGCCCAACCTCCAGCAGTGGTGGGAGCACCTCTGGATAACAGAGAAAATAGTTCCAGGGGGAAAAAGGAAAGGGTTGGCAAATCTGTTTTAAGAAAAGAAGCTGGTATTTATTCCTCACAATCTGATTTTATTGGTAATAATTTCCTGAAGCTGAGATTGTTTTGCCTGTGGCAGGAGCTCTGAGTGGCGGCCCTGGTTTTATCCCAGCCCGCCTCAGGAAGGCTCAGCTGCAGGTTGACAATGACCAGGGCTCCCCCCACTGCTTGTGGGATCTGTTCCCTTTCATTTCAGTGCTCAGTGCCACCCTAGATGACACCTAATAATTCGTGCAGTGCCCTCCTTGACCCCACAGAGGGTTTTTCCAGCTCAGCTGGAATTGGGAGTGTTGGCACTGAAATGCAAAGTGCAGGGCCTCATAACCCCTGACCTCGAGGTAGGATAGAGGAAGAGCAAAAATGTGCGAATTATGGCCAGATACCATCATTTCAAACAAATAACTGTGCCTGCCAGGGATTTGTCTAATATTACTCTTGCTCTGTAGATAATACTTAGCATCTACATGAGATGATGAGATCTGGCCATCACTCAGAGGGGCCTTTCTGGCCGTGTCCAGTAGCACCAGGACAGCTCAGCCCCACTCTGTGTGAGTGTGTCTGCAGCCCTGTGCTGATTTATTCAAATCTGAGATGATTATGAGGGACCTTCATCAAAAAGAGAGATTATCCTAACTGGGAGGAAGGAAAGATGCTGCCTGCACAGCTGGGCCTGCACTGGGAGCTGGCAATGCCCTTTTCAGCTGAGGAAGTTGGGAAAGGGGAAAATTGCCATCTTTTCTTTTTTTTTTTTTTTTTCTTGCTAGGATGAAAAGACAACAAAGTATGAATGGTCATAATTTAGTGGGCTCCTGGGTAAATTTGTATTTCATTCCGATTATTGAGTGCATTCCCTAATTGCTGCAATAAAAAGGAACAGTCCATCTTCTAAATGCAAGTGGTAGCACTGATTGTTATTTAATTACTTGATTCCAGTGGTCGAGGGGTGAGCCTGGAATTAGAATTGCAGCTTGTATTATTTCACTGAGATTGCTGAATTAATTAGAAGAACAATGGGATTCTTCGTTGTTGACATCTTAAGGACTTGTGACAATAACTCTAAAACCCAGTGAATAATAAAAGGCCACTGTGGGGTTTTCTCCTGAAAAAAAAAGAGAAATGGGGGATCTGGAGTCCCCCCCATTCTTCCCTGTTCTAGATTGTTTTTATTCAGGAAAGAAAAGGTAATTTCAAGTCAAACTCCACTTGCTGATATGTGGGTTGATTCCAGTGTCATGGAAAAGCAGCCTGTGGTGTTCCTGGTCACCCAGTGTAATTGGAACCCAGAGCTGATATTTATGGGGCTTATCAGCCTTTTTAGGGACTTTTATGCTCTTGTGAGAGCGTAAATGAATAGAAAGTTATAAATTCTTGTGCTTCAGGATATGACCTAAGCTCTGCTTAATGAGACTGAGCAGAGACTTAACCCCTCTAAGCTCTCTCTCCTCTGCTTTTACATTTCCCTCTCAAAAATTCGATGTTGATTGAGCCCAAGGGAACAAATAGAAAATCCCAAGGGAGGTTTGGGAAGGGTTGTGTTCACCTCAATGATCTGCTGGTCCTGGAAAGGAGGTGCTGCCTTTCCAGGCATCTCACTGGGATGGTTTTGCACAAAAATGAGGAAATTTCCATGCCCTGTTCTTATTGCTCTGCTGGCTCAAGGTGATTCCATCCACGTGGGAATATTGGGAAAGGAAATGAGGTCTTGCCCTCTCCTGCCACCATCCAGACCCTGGGAATGCAGGATGATGGAAAGGGCATTTTCTGCAGGGGTGATAATGCCCCCCCAAAATTGTTCCTGAGGGGAACAACAGAAATATTTAAGGACTGAGGGAGATGTGGGTGGCTGATGCTGAACAGAGGTGGGAAACGGTGTGAGAGGGGAAATATTCAGACATTCAGGGTGGACATTTGTCTTGATCTACTTAAAAATAAGTAGAAATCCATCTCCAGCACCCCTGAAAGTGGTGGACAAGAGGCACTGATTGAGGTTTTGCTCTGAAAATGTTTGCTTTATTGTTTTTTCTCTCTCTCTCTCTCTTTTTTTTTAAGTTTTATTGAAAATGTGTTTCATATAATGGCCTTTGTTGTGATGTGGCTTTTACTGTAGCTGAGTGAGTGTTTGTGAGGTTATTACAGCCTTGCAGTGGAGGAAAACACAAAACAGGTCCTCTCAAAAGCCTTGGGGGAAGGCATGATTATGTTAAAATAATCATCTTCCCTGACCAAACTTGGCGTTCTCTTTCCAGGGTGCTCTGCAGAGAGTTGTTCCTTTTTTTGTCCACATCTTTGTATTGTCAGGATTAATTTTTCAGAGGGAGAAATCTCCATAAGCTGAGTGGTGCCCACTCCTTCCTTTTTAGGAGCAGGAGGTTGGATTTTTATTTTTTTCCCCCTCTTCTCTGCAGAAATTCTGTGGCTTGAATCTACTCCACTGCTCACTTTTCTTCCCTTTCAACCTTTGATTTCCTCTCTGTTTCTGTGTGTGATTTCTGAGCTGATTGAAAGTACTTTGAGGTACATTTTGAGGTTTTTTTTTTCCTCACAGATTTGTGGGATAAGGTGCATTTTGAGGTTTTTCCCTCACAGATTTGTGGGATGAGGTACATTTTGAGGTTTTTCCCTCACAGATTTGTGGGATGAGGTACATTTTGAGCTCCTTTCACCCTAGATTTGAGGGAATTTGCAGGGCCATGGTGGATGGAGGGGAGCTCATGAAAGGAGCTCAGGAAGAAATGCATCCCCTGCTTTCCCAACTCCCCCTCTCCATCTCCTGCATCCCTCACTCCTCTCCTTAGGCCTGGCTTAGCTCTCCTGCTCCCAAACCATCCCAGGGGCTATATTTCACCTGTCTTTTGAGTCTGGCTGGGCTTCAGTTGAGCTTTTATGCAGGCATGAGTTACTGCCTGTGCCTCAGCAGGGAGAGCTGTGCCAGGGCCTGAGCCCCAGGGAATGGGGCAGGATCTGCAGGATTTGGGAGCTGAGGGTGAATCTGGGAGCTGGGGATGATGTTGGGGGGTAGAAATCCATGTGTGGGTTTCCTGGGAGAGGAGAGGGAAGGGCTAAGGGTGAGACTTTGGAAGGGTGGGATGGAGAGGAAATCAGTCAAGAGCCAGGGGTGGGTTTGGGCAGACCTGTCCCTGCCAGGTTTGGATGTTCAAGGGCTCCCAGCTCTGTTTGCTGCAGCAGAGGGAAGAAGCTTTCGGCATTGATTTCTTCTCTTCACCCAAAATCAGCTGAGCTCCAAGGCAGAGGGGTTTGCAGGATCTGCTCCTTGCAGTCTGGCTTCTCCGTTCTCAACCCATTTTATTCCCTTTGCTTCTACTTGTGCCTGACAAGCAAATATCTCCTCTCCCTCTCAGCAAGAACCTTTTCTTCCTCCACTGCCTGGTTTTTCCCTTCTCCAGAACATCTCTAATCTCTCCTCCTGCACTGATAACTGAAATGAGTTCTATTCCCCAGGCAGCAGCTGCTCGGCTTGGACAGGGCTGAAGGGCAGGCTCTGATTGACGGGGGATCTCTGGGATTTTGTGGGCTCTGGTGATTTATTTCCCTCTTTTCCCCTTTCCCTTCCCATTGGGAACTTGCCACCTGCAGGAGAAAGGGCAGCCAGGCTTCACTGGCAGAGTGCAGAGGGTGAGGAGAAGGAGACATGGAGCTGATAAGGGTGTGGGTGAGATCAGCTCTGCTGCTCACGAGTCCTTCAGCCAGGAGCTGTGCAGAGCAGGAAACCCCAGGGGAGAGCCAGGAGAACCAGAGAGGTGAAGGAAAGAGAGCAGCAAGGAGAAGGGGAAAAAAAAAAAAAAAAATGGCACCCTGGAGATCTGGAAAAGAGCCAGAAGAAAGAACAGGGTACAAAATCCAGTTAATTTACAGTCTCCAGGGAGAGAAAGGGAAAAGAAGAAGGGGGGAAAATGTCTTTGAGAAGAAGCAAATGGTAGAGAAGAGAGTGGATGGTGGTGTGGAAATCCTGCTGACTCCTGGGGTTCCTCCTCGTCCTGCTGCCACAGTCTGGAGTGTCTTGGTCAATCTAAATTCCATCTTCCCGAGGATCTGAAGGCATCCCTTGTCCTGGAGCTTTCCCCTGGCACCAAGGGAGGTTCTGAGTCAGACAGAGGCAATGGGAGAAATACCAGAGCTGAGCAAAGGCAGTTCCCAGGGTCAGATTTGGGGAATTTGGAGGGGTCATATCCCCCCAGTGAGCACCTGAGAGCCAAATGTGCCCAGGTGGTTTCCTCTTTCTGCTTTTTCCCCAGGAAGGGCAGCACTTTGTCCTCTGCCCTGGCTTAAATTTTGTCCAACAGAGTTCCTGGATGTGCTGAGCATTCCCAAATGCACCCCAGGCCCTGCTCCTCAAGGAAACACTGCTGGGAATGCTGCTCCCCTCAGAGCTAAGCCTGGCAAAATTCCTGGGTTTTGTCCTTTGAGCTGAGGGTTCCCTCCAGCATGAAAGGACCTCAAAATGTACCTCATTCCCACAAATCTAGGGGGAAAGAACATCAAAACTACCTCATTCCCACAAAGAGGACCTCAAAATATACCTTGTCCCGCAACTCTAAGGGGGAAAGGACATCAAAATGTACCTTATTCCCACAAATCTGTGAGGCAAGGACCTCAGAATGTACCTCATTCCACAAATCTAGGGGGAAAAGAGATCAAAATGTACCTCATTCTCACAAAAAGGATATCAAAGTGTTCCTCATTCCCACAAATCTAGGGGGAACGGACCTCAAAACTACCCCATTCCCACAAAAAGGACCCCAAAATGTACCTAATTCCCACAAATCCAGCCCTCTGCTTTCCTGATGCCAACACCCAGGGCTCTGCCAGGGCAGTCCATCCCTCTCCCTGTGATTGTCACCTGCTGAATAATCGAGGTTCTGTGCTCTTCTGGCTGAGGTGCAGAGTCCTTTCCTGGGACATTCCTCATTTGCTTATTGGAGGCTCTAAAGTGGTGCTGGGGAAAGGCTGGGGTGCAGCTCCAGCTTGCTCAGAGCTGAGGTTTGGGCTTTGGGGAGCACAGAGGATGTGTCCAGAGTCTCCTTTGACAGCAGCACAGATGCACTGGTTCTTTTTCACTCTGTCTGGAATGGCTTTGTAATAACAGTAGGTGTCGGAGAGGCATTTTTATTGATTAAACAATTGAGGCTATTTGTCTTTACCAAAGGAAAAATATTGAGGTGTCTCTCTCTTCCTACATATACATTATAAACATTTATTATGTGCAGCAGGCTCTGTAATCAAGCTGATGTTTATGATGGGCTGGATTGAGATGGTGTAATGGGAGCTGGAGTGCAGAGGAAACCTGGTGTCAATATTCTGAATAACCAGGGCTGAAGCAGAGGGGAGGGAGCCAGGGACTGGATTTTTGCAGGAGGTGTGATGTTATTATAATAACAAAGGATTTCTTTGGAATGTCTGCTGCTGTGCTCTCTCCCAGTGACTCCTAAAGCATTCCTTTGATCCGACTCCATTCCAGCCATTGGAAAATTGGTAATTTGAAATTCTGGAGCTGCACCTCTCTGTTGCCTGTGTTCCCCCGAGGCTGAGCAGAGCCCTCTGTGGTGCCAGGGGGATACCTGAGTACCCCTGGTTTGGGGCTTTCTCTGCCCTCCCCTGTCTGGTTTCCCCAGTTTCCAGGTCCCAGAGCACTGACAGAGATCGCTCTCTATTTGTGTGTTTGCAGCAGCTGTAACTGAGTGCTCAGGGACTATCTCTGATTTTACTCTTACAGATTTCCTTTTAATTTGTTTTTTCCCCTTTCTCCCCTTCTCCACACAGAAGAATTTATCTGCAGACAGGACCACGTGTGTGATGGAGCCTTTGGGCATGTGTGGACTTTGAGAGGTCAGACCCTGAGCGTGCTTTGTGTAACCTTTTCCAGCTGATAAACGCGAGCGCTCTCTGCCTCAACCCCTGGCTTTGAGCTGCCCAAAGGGCTTTACTTGGGTCGGTATCCTGCAATTCCCCCTCATTTTTCCACTTGTAAGCTCCCAAACCTGCCTTCCAAGCAAGGAAACGCAGGCTGGGAAGGAACCTGAGCCATCCCAAGGGGGTTTATCCAGGTGGAAGTGAAGCAGCTCAAACCCAGCAGGATTATCAGGCGATGATTTGGATTTCAGCGCTCAGCTCTGTGCTGTTTGTCCTGGTTCTTTAGGAAGCTGTGCCAGACGGGCTGGAGAGGACCCAGCTGAGCACGGAATGCCTCTGTAGGTGTGTTTGTTGATGCAATTTCTTAGGTACACAATATGTCTGAGCATGGCACAGCCACCTTCTCCTGCCTGTGGCACAGATGGACACGTTGCTCTGTTCTCCCCATGTGATGTGTTGAAGGAATTTTGGATGTGAGCCTAGACAGGAACCTTTGGGGCCACCAATTGCAGGTACCTGCCTTGGGAAGGCTCCACAAGCACCCACCTCCAACCTGCTTTGGAGGTTTATAGCTTTTATTAAGTTTTGGATGGGCATTTCCAGCTCCTCGCCCCTCTAATGGCAGCCAACATTAATTCCAGGGCTTGCTTAGCCCCATTAATTTTTGTTAAATCATCATCATTGTTGTTATTATCATATAAAACATAGATATTCTTTTTTTTCTTGGCCATCAATAATCACAGAGAAGAGTTGTCCACTGGATTTATCTCAGACTGGAATTGTGCATCCCAGCAGGGATGGATGGGCCTCCTTGGGTAGGGGGTTTTGCTTAAAAGTCCCCTTCAGCACAAAATTAAAATGTGCCCTTGTCACTGCAGCTCTGTGGGGGGTGATTAACATTCCCTCCTTCAGATGAACTTGTCAAACTTGGTGATAATGAAGCCAAAAAAAATAATAATAAAAAAAAATTACAATGGTTAAGAAAGAGGTGCCTTGTGAAAAACCTTCCTTAATGGAAAATGTCTTTTTTGATGTGAAAATCTCCTGTGTGTGAGAAGTGGTAGCACAGCTTTGATTTTTCCATGATTTAAAACCAATCAGCTTTGTCATGTCCTAGAAGGGAGGAAAGGAAATGAAGCCAGCAGAAATAAAGTGGAATATTTGGATGGAAGTTGTCTGACCTCTCAGAAGGGGCTAAAGCTAGCCAGGAATACACTTTTTTCTCCCTGTTTTTTCTGAGCTGAGCCAGTCCTGGCACTGCTTTCCCACCTTTTGTGTGGATTGAGTGGAGCAGAGGGGAATGAGGGGGGTTTAAGTGGCATCTGTGTGCTCAGGGTTCACCGAGCTGTCTCCATTCCTCTCCCGTGTTCCTTGATTCCGTGCTTGCCTTAATTGGGTGCTGCAACAGTTCTATATGTTAAAATAAATGAACTTTTCACTACAAAGGAGGAAAAGAAGAGAGACAGATGATCCCTCAGCAACAGCTGTTTGGAGAAAGAATCCCACAGAAGCCGCTTTCTTGGCTAATTAGAAATCTGCTTTCCTTTAGGAAGGATAACGTTTACGTTCCTGACTCCTGTTCTTGCTTCTAATTACTTTTTGGAGAAATGAATAAAGACACTTTCATATGTTTTACTCAGAGTTGCTGAGGCAGAGAGAGCTGGGTGGGAAATGGCTCCTGGAGATGGGAGAGGAGACATGAGGAGGAAATCAAGATTTGAGGAGAGGGGATTTATTCCAGCAGAAGCACCAGCTTGGGAGTAGCAGAGAAGCTTTAGGTGGGATCTTCTGAGGGAGGCCATTTATCCCTGACAATTCCAGCTTTCCTGGTATTTCTCTGCTTAATTTAATGCAAAAGAGCAGGGGTTGTGTCCAGCAGGAGTCGTGTCCAGCTGGGGAAGGAGGAAAAGCAAAGCACAGCTCCCCCAAATTCTCCCCGTGGCACAAAAACAGAGCCCAGCCAAGGAGCACTGCCCCAGGCCAGGCAGGATGCAAAGCAAACTCACTCCTTATGGGATAATTTACATTTTCCCTGGCTGGGGGGACACTCAGAGCCTGAAGGAATGGAGGAACAACCACCAAACCTCCAGCCTGCTGTGCTGGGAAGTGGCTCTAGGTTCCCAGAGGTGGCCCTGACACCAGGGAACTGCAGGAGGCTGTGCTGGGGTGGGTGGGAGGAGGAAGGCGAGTCTAAAGGCACCACAACCTCTGCTGGGAAGTGTTCCCTGCTCCACCTGGCTCTCAGAGGAGCACAGGGTTTTATTCCAAGGAAGGAAGGACATGGAGATGAGCCCAGCTGGTTCCACACCCTGCTGTCACTGCATGCAGGGGGGATTGAAACCACTTTGGGAGGTCTGGCTTAGTGATTACAAAACAGAAGGGATCCACTTGAGCTGTTTGATACCTGGAGAAAGGAGCAGCTTCTCTCAGGAGCTTTAAGTAAATTCATCACAAAACAAATGCTCAGGAAAATGAAGTGTTTGAGCTAAAATTCTAGAAAACAGCAAACGTTTTCGTTTGGCATCTGCTGAGAAACGAGCTTTGATTGTTTGCCATGAAGGAAGAATTCAGTTTTGAAATGTGTTTCATCTTTTTATTAAGGTTATAAATATTGAAATTGGAACAAAGCCTTTTACTCAGACTGAAACAAAGAATTCTCTCTGTTTTTTGGGTTTTTTTTCCTCCCAGTAGCCCCCTGGGAGTTCAGGGTGTCTCCTCCAGGCTGGAAACTGCTCCTGCTGGTTATTTCTTTTTTTTGTGTGTGTGTGTGCAAGGGGTGGTGATTTAAGCAAAGCCTTTCTCTGCTTTTCCCTGAACTTTTTAAAGCCTTGAGCAGGTGTTAGTTTGCAATCCAGCAATTCAATTACTCTGGGCAATAAATTTCAAGGTAAATGTTGGAAGCTCCATCACTTGAAGTACCAATGTTTTTCTTTTTTTCTCCCAGTCTTCAGGGTAGTATCATCAGCAGTGGAAGTAATGAAGCCTGGTTTCCTATGGATTGCTTTCTCATGGTTGGATTCTTTGATAACTAAATAATTTCAGGCTTTGACTGAGTGCCCCAGCCACAGAAAAAGCTGGATTGTGTGTAAATTCTCTAGGAAGGAGTGAGCTCGCCTTGCATCCTGCCTGGCCCTGAGGATGCTGAGAGCCTGGTTATTGTCTGGCCTCTGTTTTTGTGGAGCTGGAAGGGTTTGGGGGAGCTGGCTCTGGCCGGTGAGCTGCAGGTGGCTTTGTTTGTGGGTGGCTTTGCCTGTTTCCATAGGAAAACAGGTTGGAAAGATAGGTGGGTAAAGGATATTTTTGGCAGGCGGACCTGGCGGAGTCAGTGCCACCATTTCTGGACTCTGAGAGGAGGGAGGAGGATGTTTTTTCCTGGGAATGTGCGAATAAACACGTCCATTAACACGGTGACAAACAGGACTTGACATGCAGGGTGGTGCTTAAATTAAAACTGCTCGTTTTCCATGACCAGGGAATGGGATTTCAATGCTTTGGCTCCTGTGCTTGGTACCAGAGCTGCACTTACCACAGGGTTACTTCCATTGCATGCAGCATTAAAAAAAATAAATAAAACCCCCCATTTCTCCACTGGAAATGCAATTTTCCTAAATTCCCTTTCCTTATTTTTTTTCTGATATTCGTTTTTAGGGGTGTGATTAAACAAAAGCAGTGATGAGAAGTGAGAGTGGCTGGGCAATAAGAAGGGAAATGTGTGTTTCATCTCTTGCCTGAGAGCTCCACAGACTGAATTCCCCCAGCACCTGGTGCTCTCCAGCATCCAATAAAAGAGTAAAAATCCAGGGGCAAAATCAGTGGGGGACAGGGACAAATCTTCCCGTACAGACAATAAGTGAGAAGCTGGGAAGTGGTGGCCCAGGTAGGCAATTAACACAAGGGGTTAATGAACCGAGGGCAGAGATCTCCTGTGGGCTGAGTATTTCAGCCCTTTCCGGAGGGAATAGCTCTGGAGGGATGGACATCTTCAGGAATTAGCAGTGACTTTGGAGCAGAACAGGTGATTAATGAGGGTTTATTGCTGCTGATGGACAAGCCAAGCAGCTCTACTTTTCCTGGGAGTGATGCTCCCTCTCCTCCCTGCTCCAACTTTTCTAGGAGCAATTGGAGGGAAGGAGAGGGGAGAGAAGGGAAGAACTGGCCCCGCTCTCATCTTGATTTATGATCCAACCCTTTCGTAACAAGATTTCCAGTGTTGTAAAATATTAAATACATCCTTATATTCAATATCACATTTTGATACATTTCATGCCTCATTTGCTTCTGGAGTCAAGGACAACTTCACATTTTTCATGGCACCGGGCCCAGATTTGTCTATTTATTTATTTTTAATCACTGCATTTTATTTTTTTTTCCTCTTTTTTATACCTGTATCGTTCTGGATCAGATCTTGGGAACCATAGCAACCTGTTCCACTGGGTGGGTTCAGGTCTCCAGCACGTGGCAACTTTTTTGGTTTGGCTGATTCCCCCCTGGGCTGCTGTGCAGGTTCCACGGGGGAATCGTGGGTTTTTAGGAAATGGGAGAGAGGTGGTTTTGTGCTGGATTTGAGGCTGAGGCAGCAGCTCTGTCACTTTTAAACAAAAGGCTGTTTTATTGAGCAGCTCACGTGCTGGGATGAGGGGCATTAAGTGGGATTTGCTGCCACAGTTAAAGGGAGGATGCACACAGCTCCCATCACTTAGGGAGAGGCTGGAATTTGTCGGTGTGGGAGGTTTTTGTTTCTTTTTTCCTCTCAATCTGGGGAAGAGCAGCTGCCTCCTGGTGCCTGGTGAGTGGAGGCAGCAGCACAGAGGGATTCTGCTCCTGCAGGTGGAGGTGCTTGTGCTGGATATTTGTGACCAGAGCAAGGTGGGCTCTGACCTGTTGCAGCTCTGGCACCTTTTAAATTCCATTTTCAACCTAGGACTGCTGTGGAGACTGAGTGGGGATGTTTTCTCCCTGGCTGGGGGCTGGATTTTTTGGGGAAGAGCTCATTTCTCCCATCCCTCAGCCCGGATCCATCCCCCCTACCTTCACTGAGGTGTCTCGTCTCTTTAAGTCAGCAGAGAGCGATTGGCCCGTGTTCCCTCCGAGGTGACATCTCAGATGTGACTCATCCTCTGGGCTTGGGATGTCTTTCCCTTTTTATGAAATCCTGGTTTTTTATCCTGGTTTTTTTCTTCCTACTGCCAAGGTGACTGCATTTTTTATTTATTTTTTATTTAATTTTTTAATTTTTTTGGTCTAAGAAAGTACAGCAAGAGCCACTTGCAAGGAACAGGAGCTCAAGAAGCTCTGCCTTTGAAGCAGGACAGACGGTCCTGAGAAGTGAGAGTAATTAAAAACTGTAATATCTCCCCCCAAGGCTTGTGGTCAATTATCCATGAATGGCAAGTTCAGCTTGTGATTGGATGTTCTTCCTGAAGGATAAAGCTGGAGTTGGAATGAGCTCAAGAAGGCCCATGGCTGGTTGTTTTGGAAGGGGGCCTGGGCAGCCACAGGAGTCCTGACTGGTCTGTCAGAGGGAGCTGCTTTAGCAAAAGAACCAAGCTTTTTTCCCAGACTTCTTTTCCAACTCTTTTGAGCTGCTCCAGCTTTGCCACCCAAGCCAAACTCTTGGAAGAGTGGCCACAAGACTTTGAAGAATTTGGCTGGAGGGAAAATTTTCCAGCTCCTCTCTTGGTCGTGGTGCCCTTCCAGTTCTTAAGAGCTTCCAGAAGTGGTCAGCACTCAGAAATGAAATAATTTCAGTGGTAACATCTCTGAATGGGCAGCACTGAGGTGCTTTTGGGGACAGGTCAGGTGTCCTAAATGAATGACTTTGAACCTTCTGTCCTTTGGCAAAGGAGCCCGTGAAGGATGAGAGCCTCACAAATGAGAAACAAACAGCTTTTCTCTGTACAAGTGCTTGTGTCTGAACTGGAAAACTTCTAAGGCTTGGGATCAAAAAAAAATCTTCAAAGCCCTTTTTTGTAAATGAAAGTATCAACAGGAGTCAGGGGGCCTTGGTTGAGGGGCTCTTAAAAATCCCACGAGGTGCTTATCTGCCTCTTATGGTGGCTGATACCCTTTGAAAGTTTGTCCCAAAGCACTTGAATCACTCCTGGAAATTTACACTTCTAAATTACCTGCCTGCCTGCAAACACAGCCACAGCCCTGCTTTTTCCTTTAATTGCCACATCAATTAAAAGCCTCCCTGTATCCTGCTGCCAGCAGCCCCTCGTGGATGGTGGCGAGTGCAGGAGTTTCACCCAGGCTGCTTTTTACAGTCCCCATTCTTTGGGAACGCAACAAAAATTTAGTGAGGGAACCTTTGTTCCCTCCTTCCCTTCCAGCAAACTAATTGAAAACAACATGAATGTTAATGATGCATTTCGCATTTGGAAGTTAGAGGGGTGATTAATACGTTGTACATTGTATATTAACACCTTCTCAGGGGCATAATGAAGACAAAATATATGCTCTGAGACGAGGCTGTTTATTTCTCCGTGTGTTCCCTGTGTTCTACCTTCCTTTCCCACTGTGAAATACAAGCTTTCCAATCCAGAGGGTTTTGTTTCAAAGCATGATTTTAAATCAATCAATAAACTTTTATGTCTTAATCCTTTTTTTTTTTATTATAAATTTTCCTCCCCCTTTTGATCAGGTGGCTGCAACCAAAGGCACCAAGGGGATGGGATTTGAGGAGGGAAAGGGCAGTGATGTGCCAGGTTCTTGGAGCTGTCACCTCATGGTGCTGCTGGGAATGATCTGTTGGTGGAGAAAAGCTGGAAAAAGAATCCAGGGAAAGCTTTTTTTCCCCTCTCTTCTGCTCCTTGACTGATGGCTCCAGAATCCTTGTAATGCTGCCTCTTTTTTTTCCCTTTTTTTTAATTATTGTGATAAATGGCTCCTTGTGGCTGGAGCTTGGCTGGAGGCCGGGGCTTTGATTAATCTGTGAGGCTGCTGGAGGCTCTGAGTGCGTCCATGTGAGGAGCACAGATCAGTCTCCTCTGTCCCTGCCTGGGGCTGGCTTAACTGGGCTGCTGTCACCCCAAACTGGGCCACCTCTGCCTCTTCCTCCTCGTGGATCCTTCCAAGGATTGTCACCTTCTGGGTTAAGCTGGATTTGGGCCCAAACCTCGCTGTTGGTTTATCCCAGTTTCTTGTCTGTGCCGTGTTCCCAAAGCTCTGCTTCCAGGAGGGATTTGAGCAGGGATCGCATCCAGGCACAGCTTTGGGGAGCAGTGACATCCTGATCCATACCAAAAGGGTTAATTCTGCACTTTGCACTCTAGAAGAGTTCAAAAGTCACCCAACAGTTGGTTTTGTTGCAGATGTTTGAGCAGGCTCGTTGTTCCCTGCTGCTCTGCATCTCCCATGCACTTTCTGCTGTCCCTTCCTTAACCAGACTCAGTCTCTGGTTTGCTGAACAAACCTTGAGCCCAGCAAATGTGCTCAAAACCCAGAGGAAGTGAACAATTCCACTGAACCCATTGGATTAACCATCCCAGTTAATCCCAGCATGCAGGGACAGGAGAAGGGGGAATGATTTCAAACTGAGGGTGGGGTTAAATGAGGTATTAGTTAAATTTTGTTTCCTGTGAGGACCTAGTATAATTTTCTCAGAGAAGCTGTGGCTGCCCCATCAGAGCAGCCTGGGGTGGTGGGAGGTGTTCCTGCCCTGGCAGGGGTGGGATGAGCCCACATTTAAGGTCCATTCCAGCCTGGCCATTCCATGATTCCACACCTCTGGAACAACTCCTGTTGCTCTGTGCATCTTGGAGATTTATTAGTTTTAGTGTGACTTTGAGTGGTGACATTGGAATTGTTCCCTCAGCTTGGGATTTTGGCTGGGGTTGTTTATGATGGACAGTGTGTGAATTTTTCTTTTGTAATGAAGAATGTCCGGTTCAATGCCTAAATGTGCTCCTGTGCAAGTGCAGGATCTGTCAAAATTCTCATAAATCCCATAAATCACCAGGGACAGTGAAGCTGTAACCTGGAAAAGCCCTTCAGGTGGGAAGGCAGGACACTGATGCTCCAAACCTTGAGCACCAAGATGAGGGAGCAGATCCACAACTGATAAAACCTCAGCACAGGGCTGAATTTTTCTGGTTTTGAGCCTTTCTGCCCATCCCAGCTCACCCCAGCCCCTCTCCACAGGCAGCAAGGCTGAGGAGCATCCTCATTTTTGCCTCTCTGAGTAGAAAACTCTGGGAAACGACTCTTTGGGAATATTGTTGTGGTGGGTGGGAGCATGTGCTGGAGGCTGATTATGTAACTGCAGGAAGGGGAAGGCGGGCACGGGAGCTGTAACACGTCTATAATTAAGCACAACAAACAGCCAGGAAACAACAAACACTTCTTAAGCCCCATTCTTGGCCACAGCTGAATTCTTATTTTCCTGCTTTGGCAAAGTCGTCAGAGGGGAAAGCGGCAGGAGGAGAAGCCTCTACGTGTTAATTCATTGCCTGTGTTTGAAACATGTTTTTTTCGGGGGGGTTGGTGGTTTTTTTGGGGGGTTTTTGTATCTTTAATGAATGAAAATTAAATGTGAGAATGGGTAGAGAGCCCTGGTGAGAGCGGCAGAGCTCTCTCAGCTCCTATTAATAGCACCTGGCACCGCTGTTCCCACCAGTTGGGTGAAAAAGAGCCTGAGTTCTGGAGTGCTTTTCCAAACAGGGAGGGGAGGAACCAACCTGGAGTAATTCCTGCTCTGCAAGCTGAGTGTTTATCCACTTTCTGAATGAATGGAAATGTGTTTTATTTATTAAAACGAGCAAAATGTCTTTTTCCTTCAGAATCTGGCATATTTTTGCTATCCTTGCTGCCTCTTCTCCCTTTTATCTGCCTTTAAGCCATGTATTTGCATGAAGCCAGCATAAAACTCTGTTTTATCTGGATGATAGCGGGCTCAAATGAAGGCTCTTGGGTTTCTTGGCTGTGTCCCTGCCCTCAGAGCAGAGTCCTGTGGCTGTGGACGTGATCTGTCCCTGCTGTATCTTAACCTCCTTCCTTTCTTGCCTCTAATTAATCTCCTGTTAATCACCCAGCCCAAAAGAGCTACAGATGTGAGGAGTCACAGATAGAAAGAGCTGAAATTTTAGAGTGATGCTACCGGGGAATCTTTCAGGTTGGTGTGACAAGACTTTCTCCTCCTCCTGCCATTCCCAGCTGTGGTGGGGCAGGCAGGATTTACTGCTGCTCTTCCCTGCCTGTTCCCCTGACCTCCTGCTCCTCCAGGCATTCCAGCCTGGCCATAAATCCGGAGCTGTTGCTTCTCCCAGCCGTGCTGGTGAGCTCAGAGCAGCCTTGTACTCACCGTTCCGTGTCTGTCTGTCTGTCTGCCGCCTCTCCCAAGCTCGCATCCTGAGTTTTTGGGGATCACCAAGCTGTGTCTTTGCTTACCTGCAGCTTGCCTGCTGCTGGAGGGAGAGGGGTGAGGGGGAGAGCTATCCTCTCATGGTTTGGGCAGCTGATCTGGTGTGACACCTGAGCAAAGCTCGCTGGGTGTGTGAATATGGGTGAGGAATTGCAGGCTGGAAAATGGAGATGGTGCAGGGAATCCCAGGAGATGTCAAGGCTTGGGTAGCACCTATAGTTTTCATTATTTGCTGTAAAGAAAACTATTTTAAAGGAGGTGTTGTATTTTGCTCATGGATAAGGGTTTCCCAGTCCTCTGGAGATTCCTGCTGCGCTCTGGAGTTGTCAGGGTTGTGCTGCCACTCTCCAAAGTCTGGAATGCAAACTTTAAAGGGATGATCCCATGGGTGCATCAGCAATTCTGTTGTCCTGGAATGGTCAGGCAGGAGCCCGTGAGTGCCCTGAGAACGATTCCCATGTGGAATTTTCTCTATCACACCTTGAGGCAGAGTAAATCCAAACTGCCATCATCCAGAAGCGCGAGCCCTGTGCACAAGCCTTGAGCAGATTGCAGGAGAATAATTCAGGGGATAAGGAGTCCCCAGGTCCAAGGCAGGAACAGCTTGTAATGACTCCCAGGGAGCAATTCCAGCATCCATAATCCTGGGATTCCTGGGAAGAACCACACCTGTGGTGGTGGGGGAGCAAAGGTACAAATCTGGGGCAGTTTGTGGGGTTTTGCTGTGGAGTCGGAGCGTGGGAAGCAGCACTTGGGGCAAGGAGGCTGCTTAAAAAGATAAAGGCACAGACCTGAGTGGCATTTTAGAAACCTTGATAAAAAAAAACCCCAGCTCAGAGGCTGTTAAGAGCAGAATGAAGGCTCAGATCAATAGGCTTTGAATGAATTCCTATAAAAAAGAAGAATTTGGGTTTGACTTTGTAGGCACACTGCAGGAGAATCGAATCCATTGTCCCCAAAGGAGCTGTTCCAGCCCTCCTCTCGTCGAGATACTGGGGGATTTTAAAACCTGCCAGCTTTTAGTGGTGTTGGGGAAGGGAAAAAAAGGTAGAGGAGAGGTGGAAATTAAACCACAAATGTTCACAATAAAATAGTGACAGAAATGGACAGGGAAGAAGAGAGAATCTGGATTCAGCGTCAGGGGAGCAATAACTCACCTGGGTGTTTGGGCTGATCTCAGGTATTGCTGCAAAGGCTGAAATCAACCCAGAGTTGGGGTTTTGGTGTATTTTGGTGTCAAAAATGTGATTCCCATCCAGGAAATTGCTTGGGTGTCTCCCACCTTTTGAAATAAGCCCCAAATGTGGGCACAGGAGCGTTTTCCAAGCACACACCTGAATGTTTGTGCCTTGCCTCTTGTCAAATCCACAGACTTGTGTTCTGCACACAAACAGATTTTACACCTTGAGTTCTCTGTATGGATATATGGAAAACTTACATTTTTTGGAGAGTGATAATTAATTTTTTGGTGTTGTTTCTTGGTTCTCCCTCCCAAATCTCCTTACACAGGGAGTCAGTGGGTGCCCTCTGAGGGCTGGAGGCATCTTTTTGAATCCATGTTGGGACTTCCAGTGCTGTTATGGCACAGACAAAATGGCATTTTTGAGCCTCCTTTGGATAAATCCATGCAGCACCAAAGCCAAAAAACCTCGTAGGGAATACATCTGGTTTTACAGAGGGGGAAGGAGAGCCAGGGAATTATTTAGGGGTAGGGAACAGGGACTAAAAACACCTTTGTGGAGTGGCAGTGGGTAGCCCAGGCTCGGGGGGTGCATGTTGGATTTTCAGGCTCAGTCCCAGGCACGAAGAGCTCCCACCCACCCAGATCCAGCCTCGGTGCTGTGGCAGGCACTGCTGCTGGATGAACCCTTGGAAAACTCCAGCAGGCAGTTTTCCAGGCCTTGCCAGAATTTCCCTGGCTGTCAGTGGAGGAATGCTGCCCCTTGGGGCTGCCAAAGGCAGCTGGGAGCCCTTGGAGGAGCAGCTGGGATTTTTGGGAGTGGATTTCCTGGGGAAGAGGATTTCCCTGCTGGCTGCCCAGCTCTGATACTGTCCTTTGCAGCCCCAAGCAGAGTCAGAGGTGGGAATTACAGGAATAAAAATGTCAAATTTTGTGCCTTTTCCCCTTGAAGGTGCAAAACTCAGGGTTATGTTTCCATGGGGCTTCTCAGCACGTGGCTGAGCCTCGATCCTCATTGTACTCACACAAATCCTGATGGATCACATGCTGCCAAACATAAATCTTGATTTATTT
The DNA here is from genome assembly GCF_001522545.3 of Parus major. Taxonomy (NCBI): domain Eukaryota; kingdom Metazoa; phylum Chordata; class Aves; order Passeriformes; family Paridae; genus Parus; species Parus major. The sequence goes on from NC_031792.1 coordinate 2,402,820, forward strand.
TATTTATTGCTTTATTTTGTTTTTAATTGATCCTCTGGATTCCCACAAAGTCAAGACACTGCAAGGTCCAAACCTGAAAGGAGTTTTCAAGCCCTGTTTAATGAAATTTTGTTTGTGGTGGTTTTTGTTGGGTTTTTTTCCCTGGTTTCCATCGGGAAGATGGGAAATCTCAGTGTTACCCTGTGATCTCAGTGCAGTGTCCTGTCAGCCACCATTCTGGGAAATCCCTTTGGGATTCTGGAAAAGAGAGAGGGTCTCTGGGTCTCGGTTTTTAAAAGTGAAGATGGAGAAGGTCTGAGAAGGGCTCCTTGCCTGGGTCACCACCCCATAAAGGTGGGGATGATTTGGAGACGGATTTTTGGAGAAGGCCACTCCAAAGCCCATCAGGAGCTTGTGGGGCCAGCAGGCAGCTCCAGATCCGCTGCTGGCAGCTTTGATTCTCCGTTTGCACACTACAGCAATGAACTGCCGGCACAGCGGATGACTAAACAGCTTCGTTACCACATCGTTAATTACCTTCATCCCCGCGCTGTTCTGGCCCACGCTCTGAGGCAGAGCTGACCTGATGCTACCAGAGCTGTGTTGCTTGTCCTGAGCTGTCAGGGGCAGAATTATGAGAGTATCTTCATCTGGTGAATCACTGCTCTGGTTTGGGGTGAGAGAAGTGATTTTGCAGAGGGAATTTACCTCGTGTAACCCGGTTTGTGTCTGCAGGCAGCTCTTGGAGTAAATTTTCCAGTGCCCTGTCCCACTGTGGGGATGGGAATGGCTGAGCTGTTGCACCACAGGGCAAAAATCCCTGTGGAAATGTTGTTAAAAGCCATTAAGAGAAAGAAGTTATTTCCTCGTTTTGCTAAATAATTAGGCTTTTCTGCGAGCACAGCCTGCAGACTTTAGGTGTGAAATAATGGCAGCATCTTCTAGTTCTGGTTTGGGATTTCGAGGCACAGGGTGGAATTGTTTGGTTTGTGCTGTGCAGGGACTCAGATGATCCTTGTGGGTCCCTTCCAGCTGAGGATATTCCATGATTCTCTTTTTTTTTGCTGTGCAGAGCAGGACTCGATTTGACTGACAAAACATCATTTTTGGGGACAAGGAGGCGTGATGATTTCATTTGGGGTGCTTCTGTGGTGCAAATAAATGGCAATAAAGTCCAACCAGGCAGAAGGAGCAGGGCTGCAAGGAGTGAAACACACTCCAAGTGCAGCTGGAAAAACGCTGCTCCAGGTTCCCAGCGCCTGGGTTATTCCTGGCCAGAGCTAATGATGATGTATGAGCCTTGCAGAACACTCTTCATCCTGACACCTCCTCTGGAGAGGTCTGTGACATTATTCTCACTAGGTACAGGTGGTAAAATTAATGCATGAGGAGAGAAAGTTTGGCCAAGCAGCAGAGCTGGGGAGGAAATCTTGGTGTCCTGAAGCAGTGCCAGGCTTTGCCTCCCAGGAGCCTTTCCCAGCTCCTGGAATTTGCTGGTGCTGTGATTGCTAAATCAAGCCCTGCTGCTTTGGAAGGTCAGCAAGCTTTATTCCCCTTGTTCCTGCATAATTCCTTGTCTGGTGGCTTCTGTGGGATGCCACAAAGGGCTCTGAACCCCATGTCCCAGCATCTGCCGTGCGCTGCCAGCGAGAAAATCAAACACGAGTTTGTCATCGTCATCATCATCTTCCTTCTGCTGAGCAGCTGCTGGCAGTGCCACATGCCAGGGCTCTGACTCTCACAGACTGCTCACAGAGCTTGTTGCAAAATTTTGGAGGGTTTTTTTGGGGGATGTCAAAGCTTCCACAGCTCCCTAAAAAAGCCTTGGGAAAGAGCAAGATCCCCAGGGTGGGTTTGGGATGTGGCCTATGGATGGGGCACACCTGGGTGCACAGGGCTGTGCAGTCCCAGGGACACTGGCACCCCTTTTCTTATCCTGCTTTTGGGACAGAATCTTCATTTTAGCATGGACAAACTAAGTTTAAATGCTGAATTACACCAGGACACATTGCCTGCTCCTGAAATGCACCTGTATCCCTCAGGATATCTGTTCTCCCTCAGGGTGCAGAACTCTGCATCCCTCTGTCTTGTCCATTTCCTGCCCTGTGCCTCTCAGTTATGAGCAGCTAAAACCTGTTTCTTGCAGTTTGTGGGTCTTTAATCCCCTTCTTTTTCCTTGCATGGATCCACTGGAGTCGTTCTGCACCAACCCAGGGATCTGCCAAGACCTGACTCTCATTTTTTCATCTCCTTTGTATAAAACCACTGCTCCTGCCCTTGTGCCAGGGAAAATGTGTTGGCCAGGAGACACCCAGCGAGGAAGAGAGGGTCAGCACCAGTGGGACAAAGCCACAAAAAGCCACAAAAATCAGGGAAATCCTCTGTTGCACAGGAGCATGTGCCTTCCCTCCTGATCTGCTCTTTTCCTTGGCTTCCCCTTCCAAGGTGTTGGCTCTGCCGCCTCCCTCAGCTTCTCCATCACCCTGGGAAAAGCTGGATCAGCACAAAAGGTGGAGAGGCAGATTCTCATTTGTGTAAAGGCTTTGAACTGCTGCAGCCAGAGTGATGAGGACAATCAGGGCTTTGTGATGAGGTTTGGTTCGTAGGGCTGCAGCCAGGGGTGGAGGCACACACGGGGGGATTCTCTGCTGCTGACACAGCCCTGGAGCCACCCTGAGCTGGGCCCTGAGCTGTGGCCTTGTGGCATCTCCCAGCTGCTGCCCAGGAGCTGAGCTTGGCTCTCTTTTGGGAAACTTCTCTCTCATTAAGGGGTTTCTCACCTGGAGAAGTCACTGGGGTGGAGGGAGACATTTCTTCCCGGTGGAAAATCCCTGCTATTTATTCCCTGAGATATCTCCCCTACTTAGATTAAATAAAAAACCCTCCTCTCTCTGCTGCCTGGGCTTGCTGGAGCACTTTTGGTTATCCCAGCACTCCTGTGGGAGGGAGCAGTGGACTGGGGAGATTCTGGTGCTGGTTCCTTGCTCACTCAGAGGCTTCACTCACATCCCCACCCCACGCTCAGACATCGCTGCTGCCCACCAGGAGCTGATTAAATGTTAAGGAGAGCTCGAAATTCCCACTGCAGCTGTGCAGGATGTGGCACAGCCCAAAATTCCAGTCAGGCTAAAATCAAATTAAAGTTTCCCAGCGTGATGTTTGAGGAGGAGGAGGAGTAGGGGAAAAAAAATAATAATAATAAAAAAAAGAGATGGAATAAAAGAAAAACCCCAAACAAAAAGAGCCCCCTGCAGAGTTCATCTGGTGGATGGAGTTACATTAACTGAATGGAAATTAAAGGCTTTTCATAGAGATCTTCAGTATAATTTGATGGAAGACTTTAATTATTTCAAAGTGCCTAAGAAAAGGAGCTTAGAATGATTTCGGGAAGGTGGGGGGAGAGAAGCTTTCATATAAATATCTCTCTTCAGCAGCATTTTGAGCTGTTGTTGGGCTGAAAGGCTGCTGTCAGCTCCAAGGGAGGGATTTGAGAATCCTGTGCCCCCCATCCCTCCCCAGAGAGCAATTCCTGCCTGAGTGGCAGCAGAGAGGGACAGGGATGGGAGGAGGAGGCTGCAGGAAGAGCAGAGGCTCGAGAGGCAGCTCCTTTATCAGCCCTTCCCAAGGCACGGGGGTGGAGAGGGCTCCTGGCTGGGAGCGTAAGGAGGGCAGGATGTGGGGATTTGGGAGCTCTCTTGGAGTTTCAGGCAGAGCCAGCATCCTCTCCTGGGCACCCCAGGGACACAGGCCATTGTAGTCATTGTGCTGAAGTTGTCACTCTTCCAATTCTTGCTTGGACAGCTCAGGAATTAATGGGTCCTTGTCTGGTCTCCAGGCTGACATAAATCCAGGGATCTGGAGACCGTCCATTCTTTCCCTGGGACTTGGATGCTCTGCTCCTGCCTCCAGCCTGGCTTTAGGCAGAAATGTGGCCTCTGCCTGCCCTGAATGCTCGGTGTTTTTAACTCCTCCTCCTCTTCCTCAGACATTGATATTCCTGTTCATGTGTCTTCCATGTGCCACTCTCTGGGATGGGGAGGGCAGGAAGCTGAAGCTGGGGGCAGGAGTGGACAGAATCAGGCTTAGAATCCAACATTTAGCTTGGAAAACCTCCAAGACAATCGAGTCCAAGATGTCCAAACCCCACCTTGTCCCCAGCCCAGAGCACTGAGTGTCACCTCCAGCTGTTTCTTTGGACAACTCCAGGGATGGGGACTCCAAACACCAGGGAATGGATTTGAGCCGGCCTGAGTTAAAATGCCACGGAAAACCAGCTGTTCTCCAAGATTCTGCAGATCCTGTGCTGCCAGGCTGTGGTGGAGGATGGCAGTGGCTCAGTGAAGCCTTGCCTGGTTCCCTCCAGCCCAGGAGCTGTGCAGCACCAGGGATTTCCCACTAAACTTTCCTTGCTGTGCCTCTCCCCCTCCCTTCTGGTGTTCCTGAGGTTGATTTGGGGGCTCTGTGTCCCCACGTGGGGCTGTGAGCTGGATAACAGCACCACGCTGCTCTGCAGGGATGGCCCCAGGACAAACCCTGCCAAGGAAGTTCAGGGCACAGGGAAAAACACAGCCTGGATAAAGAGGGGAGAGATGGGGGGGAGAAGAGCAGGATCCATTCCCAGGGAATGAGTTTGAGAGCAGGGGAAGGCAGGCACTGATGCCTCCTCCCCGAGGAGGGGAGTTTGGCAGGCAGCTGGCAGAGAGTGCTGGTAGCCATGGGGATGGGAGAAAAAAGGGGGATGCTCGGATGCAGGTGGGAGTCAGGGAAAAAAGGACAGGCACTCATCAACCTGGCTGCAGCAGGCAGCACAGGAGGTGAGCTGCTTCCATTTTCAGTTCTGATGAGCACTGCCAGGCCTGGGGAGGCATCAGGGTGAAGCAAATCCAAGCAGGGAGCTGTTGGGATGAACATCCACACTGAGGGAGATGCACTGTGTTTTTTGGGGGCTTGGATGACTGCAGTCATGCAGGAGAGAGGGAGAAGGCAGTGAGCTTCAGGGAGAAGCTGGATCTGAAGGGGCTTTGGGTGTTTGCAGCTCCTTGGAAGTGCTGCTTGGAGAGGTCCTGCAGGATGGAGAATCTGAGCCTGCTCCGGGGCCAGAGTTAATCCTCAGTAACAGTGAATTTTGCACTCTTTATTGCTGAGAGTGTGGTGCTCTGGCGTTTTTTCCCTTCATGTGTCAAAGGCTTTCTGCACCCACCGTTCTTTGCTGCATTCCCTGGCTGAAGCTGCTGCTGGAGGAAAAGGAGTCTGGTCCTGGCCAGGGGTCACTGCAGCAGTTTGGGCTGTGCTTTTCCCCATTTTCATTCCATGCTATCAGCATCCAACCCTGCCCCTCCCACACCCCATCTCCTGTGCCTTGGGGTGCAAATGGAGCCCCCAGGGAAATCCAGGTGTGAAATAACATTCCTGATGTGTTCCCATCCCGGCTGCTGTGGGAGAAGAGCTGTTGGGGTGGGGTGGTGGGGGCAGAGAGCTCCCTCTGAACTCAGGGCAGGGACTGTTCCCCCACTAGGAGCCACCGAGGTGCTGGCAGCTGGTTTTGCTTTTGATTTAAGGCTCTATTTGCCCACACCAGGCTGCTCTTGCTCTGCTAATAACAGGTCACCATCTCCCCGAGCTCTCTGAGGGTTTGTTGTTGGAGCAGCAGCATTTTTTGGGGGTGGCAGAGAGAGAATGGCCCCCTGATGTTTGTGATTTAATTCAGGCTGAGGATGGAGGGGAGGAAAAGCTGCTCCAGCTCAGGCTGGGGGTCTGATCAAGATACTTCCTCCACCTTCAGTGCTGTTCTCTCTCACCAGCAGGATGGAAACTACTTTTGGGAAAGAATAATGTGGATTTTAGCATTAACAGCTTTTCTTTTTCGGGGCAGGGGGAGGCTCAGAGGCTGCCATTTGACAGCAGTCAGCAGCAATCAGCTGGGCTGGTGGCTCCTGGAATAGTTTGGAAGCCTGCTGGGCTCCAGACTGCTTCAAAATGAGCTGTGCTGAATCACAACCACTCCAAACTCCCTCTGCTTGGAGCAGGGCTGGGGTGAAGTGAATTCCAGAGGGTGGGGGAATAAAACCCAAGTGGTTCCCGTGAGCTGGGGAGTCAAGGCAGCCTGGAAAGTTGTTTGTGCCTCACGGCTGAGCTCAGCAAGCTCTAATTGACGATTTTCCCCACATTTAGGGCATGCATAACATCCTTCCCTGGTGGATTCATTGGTGCCTGATGGGAGCCGAGCTGAGCCCTTCCCTCTGTGAGGAAATCCTTCTCTCCTCTCCAGCAGCCTGTGATTTCATGACACTCAGAAACCAGGAGTTTTTTATGAGCCTGCAACACCATGAAATTTGGCTGGGAGTTGGCCCTCCTGTTCCAGATTGATTAGGGGTGGGCACAAAAATGGGTGTTGAAAGCTCAGCTGTTGGAGCCTCTTTTTCTCCACTGTTGAGGCACCAGCAGAAGTGTCTGGACGAGAGAGCAGATTCAGGATGTCACATTGCTCAGTCCTGCTGGCTCATCTGGCCACACAGGCTGTGACTGTGGGCTCCAGGGTGACAGCTGCATTAGGATGTGGTGCTGGGGCTTGGATGGATTATAGGTCAAGATGCAAACATGGAAATTGGGCTAAGCCTGGTTGATGAGGACAGTTTATGCTAGAGCTGGAGGAGAGTGATGTGATGAAGCTTTTCAGAGCGCTCAGCTTGGCCATAACTCTGTCCCTCCCTCATTTACCCAGAATTGATGTTAAGCCAGTGATGAGAACAACTGCAAAGCCAACTCTGGGAAGGGCTGCTCCTTGCTCACTTTGGGAATTGGACATCACTGATGAGGATGAGAGCTCTGGGAGCAGTTTTGGGAATGCTGCTGAGCCAGGAGCACGGCCAGCCTGATTACAGCTGACCCAGAGCAGCAGCAGGGCAAGGTGGGCACGGTGGATTTGTTCAGGGAACAAATTTGTTTTTCACACTGAAGCCACGTGCTGGGCCTTTGTGGCTTTGTTAATGAGGCCAAGTGATTTTTGCTCTCTGGAGAAAGGCCACAGCTGTGGTGTCACCCCTTGTCTTGTACCACACTGAAGACAGAGGGGAGTAAAACCTCCTGAAGTGTCTGAGACTTACCCCGTGCTTGTCTCCTCAAATGCTGGCTCTGTCTGAATCACAGGATCACAGAATGGTCTGGGTGGGAAGGGACTTTAAAGCTCATCTCATCCCACCCCCCTGCCATGGGCAGGGACAGCTCCTGCTGGACCAGGCTGCAGAATCAGCGCTGGAAATTTCCTGTGGGGTTTTCCTCAGGGTAGTTTCTATGGCAGTGCAAGCCCCATTAACACTTTTGGGGATCTCTGCTCACTTTTAGTGTAGAAAAGCTGGAATCTCCTGCAGGGGTGGCTCTGTCTGGGCAAGCTCCCCTTAGCAAAAAAGGAGAAATGGTGAATAACTGAGGCAGAACCACAGGGGAAGTGTGGAGCTGCTCTGGAATTGTCTGTAAAATGGCCAGATATTGGAGAAACAAAGGATAAAGCAGGAAGAAAGGAATTTATCTCGGGGCTTATGAAACTTGAGTGGTGCTTGGTTCCTAAGCGCTTCTTGCATCACCAGGCAAGCTGCTCTGAGCCCAAATTTCCCCTTATGCAAAAGGTTCCCCAAGCCTTAAATAAACCCATGAAAGGCCATGAGACAGGGAGGGGAGCGTGGTGAGAAACTGAGAGGTGCCAGAGCCAAGGCTGTGCAGACAAGTTATGTCTGTGAGTGAATTTTCTGTGCTGTTGTGGTGCTGAGGGGAGAAGCTGAGCAGGTTCCTGCCAAGGATGAGTGCGAGGGTTTGTCTGGTCTCCTGCCCAGCAATGTATCAACAGGCAGGAGAGGAAATTTCCTTTTGTCAGCCAACACTGCCTCTCTCCTGTCCTTTCCCCATCCCTGCTCTGGGAATCTCTGAGCCAGGGAATCTCTGTTGGATTAAAAGCAAATCCCATTCCCTCAAGCTCACAGCCTCACCAGGGAGAGTGAGGTCAGCAAATAATATCCCCAAAAACCCCCTGAGTACTCCACTGGTATTTCCTCTAGAGCCAGAATACCCCTCTTTTATATGGGATTTGGTGTGTGGTTACAAGAAGCAGAGGAAAAGTGCCAGGGCAGCCCATTCTCCTCCATCCCTCTGGGTTTTGGGTGTTTCATCTCAGCAGCACAGGAGCACTGCACCCTTAATTGGTGCTTTTTGCTGTTAATTAATCAAACCCATGGTTTTCTGGCCTGAAATATTTTTTTTTTTTTCCCTTCTTGTCACTTTTGCTACAAGCAGGATTAAAAGCTTCTCTCATGCTAAATAATGCCTTTAATTGCAGCTTCACATACAAGTTTGGACTTTGATTCTGCCTTCCTGTGCAAGACTATTTATTGCTGCGTTATTCTTTTGCATCTGGTGGTTGTGTGCAGCTGTGCCTTTGCACCAGCATCTCCCAGCTCCAGTATTTTCCTTCTATCCCATTAATTTTGCAGGTTTCCTTGCTCCCTTGCCCCCAAGCCTATCACCCCTGTGCTTTTTTGTGCCTACTCTCAGCTTGGCATCTGTCCTCGTTCCCACCTCCTTCCCCATGCATATGGTCCCTGTCAGCCAAATGCACCCCCAGCAATCCTCACTCCATTAAAACACACAAACATCATCTTCAGCCATTCACAAACTGCCTCCTTCCATCCTCAAAATCCAGGCTTTTGGAGCTTGGATGGATCAAAATGTTCTCTGGGTGATGGATGAGAGATTAATCTCTTTGTTTCACTTACAGTTTTGGCAGCAATAAAAAGAAGCAAACCCGGCTTTTTGGCCATAAACCACTTCTTGCAGGTTGATTTGGTAGAGGCTGCTTTGTTTTCCTTTCTTCTCCCTCCTTGAATCTGCCAGGGACTCTAAGTTAAATAAATAGATTAATCTTCTTTTTCTGTAGCCCAGAGATCAGGTTGATGCATTTAAGAGCTTTCTCTCCCTCTAGACTCTTGAGATGTTCACAGATCCGATTCATATTTTAGAACTTCCTTCATGTGTAAAGAGCCTGGTTGGTGTAGCAGCAATTCTTCACTAACAGCAAACAGGGCTCCGTGCTCCTTGCCTTTCTTTTCTTCTGAGAGAACTGAAAATTTTTCCATCAAAGCCTTTTTTTTTTTGCTAAAAAGAGAATTTTTTATTTTTTTTTTTGGTGGAAAAAGAGCAGCCTTTGGAGAGGTTGGGGAAACTGCCTCAAACCTGAAGGTTTCCTTCAAAAGGGAAAGTTGGTGTTCTGTGTGTTGAAGGTTGGATCACTGTGAGCCAAAAGGTTCCCAAAAGTGTCTCCACTTAGCAAAACAAAAGTGTGGCACAACTGGAAAAACCCTGGCTTTCGAGGAGGGGAAAATGGGTTTCTGATCAGCTCTGCTGCACTCAAAGGTGATGCTGCACTGAGTGCAAGGAAAGCTCAGAAAAGGAGGGTTTTGAAGCAGTTCCTTCTGAATGCAGTCCTTGAAATGTAATAGAAGTGGGGTCCTGAGTGGGTTTTTCATCCACTTTGTGCACTCACAGCATGGTTTTGTAAGAGACAGGCAAGAAGGCTGGCAGAATTAAAGGTTTAATACCAGTGGGTACTTGGATCTTGCACTGCCCAGGGAAAGAGGTTTTGCTAAAATTTCTAAAGCTGTGGACACTTTCTACTATCCCAGGTTGCTCCAAGCTCTGTCCAACCTGGCCTTGGACACTTCCAGGGCAACCCTGGAACATCCACTTGAAAAAGCCTTACTGGTTTGTTCCCTATTGGAACAAAACACACACTCCAAAGCTCAATTTTTATCCATTTCTCAGTGTAAGACCTTTGCTGTTTTAAAGCCTTTTTCCTGGTTAAGCTTTTGATGAATCCAAGGTTCTGGCTGTGCTCATTTATTCAGGGTTTCTTTGCAAGCAGCCTTGTTGAGCAGCTTGGATTCTGCTCACCTCAGAGTGTCCCCAGGCCACCTCAGCTGGAGAGATCGGTTTGCATTTCCCTTTCCAAAAATCCCCTCCTGTACTGCTGTCTGCAGTGCAAACTCTGCTCTGTCCCTCACCAGAGGTGCTTTAATGGAAATGAAGGCCTGCAGAGTGGGCAGGAGTCTTCTGCTGAATAAATGTGGCATAAAATCTGTCAGGAGAGCCACTTTAGGTAGGAAAAAAAACCCCAGCTGTACACAGAGGGGTTTGTGCTTGCCAGGGGTGGGGAGGCAAAACCCAAAGCTTTTCTTCCTTATTTAGGGAAGATTTTTGACCTGCTCAGAATCTTTATGCAAGTAAACAACCCTCAGCCTTGTATGTTGTGCTCAGAATGGTAAAGGATTGAGGTGATGGCCAGGGATTGAGAGCTGGTCAGGGATTGAGAGCTGGTCAGGGATTGAGGGGATGGTCAGGGATTGAGGTGATGGTCAGGGATTGAG
>NC_031792.1:2413682-2521090 GCF_001522545.3 Parus major
CGGAGGGAGGGAGAGAGGGAATCCCACACGGCCTCGCTTTTCTCTTTTCCTGGTGTTTTTTCAATTGGTGGATGGTCACAGCCAGGGAGGTTTGGACAGATGATGTGGGGAGGGATGTGCTGGGGGTGTTATCATATATGTATTATATATTATGATAATATATGATAATATTATATAATAATTATTTATTTATATTGATTGATTTATTATAATTATATATATAATATTATATATTATTAAATATATTTTTATATATTTAAATTTTATTTAGTATTTATTATTATTTATGTGTTTTAATAATTCAAATTTTTTAAAAAAAAAATATCAAATTTTGGACATTTTTCTAAATATTTGCACAAATATTGGGGTGGTCTGTGCATCCATCACATGGTGTGTTTGCTCAGCAGCCACAGAATTTCCTTTGTGGAAGGCTTTAAAGGAGGGCAGGAAGGGCAGAACTGCTGCATCTCCCAGGGCTTTGCAGTGCCTAAATCCCCAAATTTCCCAAATTCTCATTCACTCCTCTGTGCCAGCAGAGCTCTCAAGGACTGAGCAAGCCTGGGAGAGCTGATGGGGAGTGTGATAAACCTGTGGGGGAGAGGGAAATTGAATAAAGATGTCCTGTGACTGAAGTCTCCTTGTGTTCACAGGTCCGGGGTTGATAACTCTGGAGGAAATCTTGCTCTGAGATAGCCCAGCCTGTGCCAGGAATTAGGATGGGGACACGCTGCTTTTATCTCTAAGCAGTGGTGGGAAATTTGATCAGGCTTTGCTAATTCTGGGGAGGATTGAGAAGGGTGAGATGAGAGGACTCAAGGCTGGGGAGAGAGAAAGTTAAAGAAAATAATCCACAGCAACGAGAAATGTCAGGAATACATTCGTCCTTCTGCTTCACTGCCTCCAGAATTCTTTTCTCCTTGAAGTTTTCTTGCTTCTTTTTCTGGAAGTCACGAAGGGTGGAGGGGAAAAAAAAAGAAGGAGAAGAGAGGGATGAAAGAACACAGCTAGGGGAATGAAAATAAAATAATAATAACAATAAAAAAAATCCATTTTTTGTATCAGCTGAGCAGGTGTTTATCACTAATATCACCTTCCCTGGGCTGTCACCTGCTGGGTGTTACCTGGAGAGGTGATGGGGAGCCCAGGGCTCCTTTCATCCCCCTGGGGAAGGGAGATAGCACAGCTCTGTGTCTCACCCCAGGTATCTCCAGCCCTGGCACTGGTGTGAGCACAGAGAGGGGAGGCTGTGAGCACAGCAGCCTCTTTAATGCTGATGGAATCGAAAAAACGAGACGTGGTTTTTAGAGGAACGTAGAAATTGCCAGACTGGAACCGAGCTCTGCCTCATGTTGTTAAGTATCCTTTTTAGGCAGAGGCTGTGTGAAGAGCCTTGTCCTGAGGGCTGATTCTTCCAGCCCTCAAAAACAGGGAATTCACCAGTTCCTTGCAGTGTGGAGGGTTTACACCCCATCCAAACATTAATCCGTTTTTTTTTTTTCCCTTCAAATTTCCCACTGCAATTCCAGCCATTCTCTTTATAGATGTCACTCCTTCCCTCAGCCCCGAGGTTTTTTTTTGACATTACCTCATGGTAATGATTTACCCATGCTAATTATGCTTTTTTTTATTTTTTCTTTGCCGAGCGAAACATATTGGTGGTGGCTTTAAATGGAGCGATTTTTCAGTTTAATTGAACTTACATCTTTGTGGCCCCGGGGCAGGCTGTCAGTGGAGCTCTCCCCTCCCCCTGAGACACTTTTTGGAGGCACTTGTTGAAATGTTTTTCAGGTTTTCCATGTTCTCCTCCCCTTGCCTGTTCCTTTTAAACCCAAGCTCTCTGCAAAAGAAGCTTTACAAAAGGCAAGAGCTCTCTTTGCCTGTCGAAAGAATGAAAAAGGCCCCATTAAGTTGTTTGTTGATATTCCAAGACAGTTTTTTCCCCCAATTCCTTGCTGCTCTGCAGCTGTTAAATTTGTTGTCTCAGCTGTGAGGATTACTCCAGCTTTGCTCGAGCTGTGTTTTCTCACCATTCATCAAGCTTCTGGTGAGGCAGAGAGAGATCCATCAACACCAAATCCCCCTCCAAACTCCTGCTTGGGAAAAAAAAAAAACCTAAAAAAAAAATAAATATATATAAAAAATCTGCCTGGAGAAGGTGGAATTTGCTGCCAGGTTTTTCCAGGGTGTTTGTGGTTTCTCAGCTTGCAGGAGAAGGCGTGGAGTGGGGTTTGCAGTGTGGGGTTGCATCGGGATAAAAGGAACACGTTGGGATTTTTGGGAAGCCTGGGGCTGGCACTGCTCTCCAGGGCAGCTGCAGGAACAAGTTCTGCAGGGTGATGGCATTTTTGGAGGTGTGAGCAGGAATCACTGGCACAGGTGAGGAAGAAGTCGATGCCCCTGGATCCCTGGAAGTGTCCAAGGCCAGGCTGGACGTGGCTTGGAGAACCTAGAATGGTGGGAGGTGTCCCTTTCCATGGTAGATGATCTTTAAGATCCCTCCCAAGCCAAAACACTCCATAATTCCATGAAATAACAGCAGATTCCTTGAGTGTCCTTGTCAGAGGGAACAAGCAGAGCGGTGGCTGCTTTTCAGGGATGTCTTCTTTATCTCTGTGGCAGCTTCAGCAGAGGGGTTTTTTTTGGAGTTTTCTTTCAGTGATTTAACATTTTATTTTGCCTTTTGCCTTTTGCTCTACCATCTAAGAATTTTTCTGCAGAAATCTCCAAATAGCAGGACGCTGTGGTGATAGCAGTGAAGAAGAGCACCAGCTCACACAGTCATTAAAAATGTATCAGCAGTTTCAGAAGCAACTTGCTCCCTCTCGGAGGCAAATCGTCCATAATTCTGCTTGGTATTTAGAGACTTTTATCTCCAGAGAGAACACAAAACTCTCCAGTATATCCCTGATTTATTCTATTCTCTTGGATTTCCAGAGCTGAGAGATGAAAAAAGAAAGAAAAAGGGGGAGGGGGCTTAGCAGGGAAAGAAATCCATATTTGTGCTGCACGCAGGGGTCAGCTCGTGATCCAGCAGCAGCTTCTCAGCAAGGCACCTCCCACCCTGAAGGGCCCAGGGAACTCTTTCCCAGCCATCCCACTCTTTTTTTGGGGGAGCAGATTGGGAATGCTCCACAGACAGCTGTCCATCAAGCAGGCTCTCCCAGCCTGCTGTCAGAACAGGAAAGAGGAGCCACTAAAGCAGGAGCTGTGAACGCACAGCTCCTGACATGTTCTCGCTGGAAACTTCAGCAGGGGAAGTTGGTTTGATTTATTTTCAGCCAGCTGAGGATGAGTCTGGGATAAGTCATCTTCACATGCACGAGAATTAGTGCAGCAAGCTGCTAAATGGCTTTGTCTCTTCAGGGTTTTCTTGGCTTTCTGAAGTTTTATATTGGTGTTGCACGAAGGAGAGTTGTCCTCCTTCCCTCTCTTGAGTGGAATTTTGGGGCTGCACTGGAGTGGCCACAATTCACTCCTGTTTCACAGCATCTCCTGGGATAGCGAGGGGCAGAGAGATGCACCTTGCAGCTGGAAGGCAGCTTGGGAGGATGACGAGTTCAGCAAGGCAAAATTAATGTAAAAAATAAAATATTAATGTACAGTGAGGGCGTCTGAACTGTGCTCAGCACCCCGAATTCAGGGAGGAGGCAGCAAGTGGGGACTGGGCAGATGCAGAGGGCTGTGAGGATTGAAACACATCTTTGTTCATTTGAGAGTAACTTCAGTGCTGGGCTAGGAGGAAAATCCTCTCTCCCCTTCCTTCTCCTGAGTCTGGAATCCCAGCCTTTGAGCAGGTGTGCTGGTGGGGAGGCATCTTTGTGTTCCTCTCCCCAGGTATTGTGCAGTCACCTCCAGCAGCCAGATGGTCCGTGGGCACGGCTTGTAGGATCCTGTGTTTTCTGCTGTTTGGCAACCCCTGAGGTGCATTTCTGTTGCTGACAGCTGTTCCCTGGGCCCGTGCTCCAAAATCCAAGCCCTCCTGAGGGCTGGAGAATGTGTGAGGTGGAGCAGCATCCCTCTGTGCTCCATGTCCCAGGTAATTACAGCCCCGCCGCTCCTGGAGCAGAGCTCAGCGGGTGCCCTGGATTTATTGCTCAGCTTTGCTGTTCACTCCGAGCTGCTGAGGCACAGGCAGCTGCTTTTGCCCGGGAATCTCCTGGGTAGCCTCTGCAGCTGGCTGCAAACCTGGAGCCTTGAGGTCTGTCCCTTCGGGAGTCACAGGAGCCTTTCCCCCTTCCCACAAGAGCGGTTGCTCCTTGTGCATTTTGTCTTTGCAGGGTCTGAAAAGAGAATCACTCTGTTTAATCTGTTCACAGCATGACTGAGCTTGGAAAAGCCCTCCCAGACCATCGAGTCCAAGCTGTGACCCATCTCCACCTTGTCACCACTGAGTGCCACCTCCAGGGATGGGCACTCCAGACCTGCCTGGGCCTGACCCCCCTTTCCATGGGGAAATTCCTGCTGCTGTCCACCCTGAGCCTCCCCTGGCCCAGCCTGAGGCCGTTCCCTCTCCTCCTGTCCCTGTTCCTGGGAGCAGATCCCAAATCCCCCTGGCTGTCCCCTCCTGCCAGGGACTTGTGCAGAGCCAGAAATCCCCCTGAGCCTCCTTTTCCCAGGCTGAGCCCCTTTCCAGCTCCCTCAGCCCCTCCTGGGGCTCCAGCCCCTTCCCCACCTCCTTTTCTTTCCCTGGACACTCTCCAGCCCCTCCATATCCTTCCTTGAAGTGATTCCATGGAGCTTTGGCCGGGAATATTGGGGCTGTAAACTCCAGCAACCTCCTTGAATTTCAGGCAGGCATTTTCCTCCTGTTTGGCTGGAAATCGAGGGGTTTGTTACCCCCTTTTCCCTGCCCTGGGCCTGGTCTGACATTCCCTACCAGGTGCTTCAGTCGAGCTGTGGTTGTTATCACCAGGGGCTGGCAAGGAAAGAACACTGGGGGTAGCAGTACGAGAAGCAGAACCTAAAATGACCTAAAAAAAGAGGAAAAGAAGGCTGTGAGTGTTGGGGAGCAGCTTTAGAGCCAGAACTGAGCACGAGGAGCTCTTTGAGTGTCAAACCTCAAGCTGCCCTCGCTGTCCTGCTGTCTCCATCCCTGGGGAAGGGATGTCTTTGTGTGTCTGTGTGTGTTCCACGAGCTCCAGCTCCACATTCCGGGCTGTGAGCGAGTCTGACGTGATCCTGCTGTTTTGTCAATATCTTGGAAAGTTTGGAAATAGCTGCTTCAAAGCTCCCAAATGATACCAGGCTCTGCAATCTGTCTCTGCCGCTGCCAGCGCTTCTAAGTAACCAATTTCCCATGTGCTTAACCTTTTAGGGCTTCTCTTCCCCAGGAATTACTCTGGAAATCCTACTGAAAAGAGGGGGGAAAAAAAGGAGAAAATTGCTATTTGCCCTTCACAGACGTGGCTCACAGTTTTCCAGGTGTTTTTTGGGGAGTTTCTAGCTTTTAAAAATGGGTTGAGAGCTCTGAAATTTGGATGTTCTTTCTGTGTCTGACTGACAGCTGAGCATGAGACCCCTCAGTTTTCTGGAATTGGGATGCTGGAGGTGGGAGCTTCCCGAGGGAAGCGTGATCCAGGAAGGGATCAAACCCCAGGGAGTGGAGATGTCCCAGGGCTGCCTGGATTTTTCTTTCTGTGGCCCTGTCTCTGCATTTCCCCTCTGTGAAAGGGGATGGTCCCTGTGGAGAGAGCTGAGATAAGCTGGAGGAAAGTCTTAAATGTAATCTAAAAATAGATTAATTGGAAAATTGCAAGTAAAAGGCTGTGTCTTGCTCGGACAAAACTCCTGGTAACTTCAAAGGCAGATTAAAGACTTTGCCTGTGTCAGGACTTCAGTATTTGGCCCAAGAAGGAGACAAATGGAGGAGGGTGACAATATTTGCCAGCAAGCTGGAGAAGGGAGAGATAAGGTAACAGATGAAACACTCAAAGTCAGCATTTAAGGACATTGCTGCCTGTGGAGATAATTTTATCAACTCCAGAGACAACCGTTTTTTTTTTGTTTTTTTTTTTTTTTCTATGAAGTAAAATCTGCCCTTTATGAAGCTGTTTAAAATGGTATTTGTTATAAATTTGATTAGCTGTGCTGCAGGAGCCTGCTGTGGGGGACACAGTGCCAATACCTGTGCTGATGATGAGTTTGTGGATTTTCCACCTCCTGCCCTTCATTTTGGTGGTCTGACTTTGGAACTTGGACCTCTGTGTGGTTGGGTGGTGACAGCTAGTGTGAGGACAAAATAAAGATGTTCTTGGTCTTGTGCTGAATCCTCTTGCTCCTGAAAGGGAGGGAAGGAGGTGACTGGAACTGTGGCAAGGAATTGGTTTCTAGTTTGGTGAGGCCCAAGTGATTTTTGCCTCTTAAACCTTTCCCTCAATTCATGTTTAGCTATGAAAATATTTTGTCCCACCCGAATATCAGAAGTCAGTGTTATATAATGAGTTGCAGGCTGCTCTGAGTGGAAAGAAAAAAGGGGGGTGGGGTGGGTGAGAATAGAAGTCAGAGATGTGACTCAATATTGATTTCCACTTGATTTTGTTGAAAAGCTAAAAATGCCAAGATGAAATATTTGGACTTTTCCCTTTTCCTCGTGTTTGTTTCTTTTTTTTTTTTTTTTTTTCCCTTTTTTTTGCAAGGAGCTCTCTGCCCAGTTTGATTCCAATCCCTGAATAATTCATAGCCTGTAAATATCTCCCTCCTCCTCGGGTAAATAAAGCTTTTGTCTGCAGGGCTGGGAGCTGAGTGATGCTGCTGGGGGAGAGCAGAGGGGCTCACAGGCCGTGTTTTGTGTCTCCCTGCAGAGTTATGTCATGCCCAGACCACCACAGGGCTCCATGAGGATTTATGGAAGATGCTCCGTGTCTTGGCGCCTCTGGTGCTCCTTCTGCTGTGGCTGATGAGGATCTGGGCCAGCCCCCATTCCCTGAGGATTGGTGAGTGCACACCTGGCTGGGGTTTGGGTTTCTCCAGCGCTGTTTGGCTGTTCTGGAAGGATCCTTGGAGGGGGAGATGGCAGGGTGTCCCCATTCAGGTGGTGCTGAGGTTCTCACCTTCCTCCTGTAAGAGAAGTGCAGTTCGTGCTGAGTGGGGATGCTGAGCTCCTCCCTGAGTTTTGGGAATGTTCTCTCTCCAGTTTGCACATGAAATGCAATTTATGGTGAGCTGACACGCTTGCTGAAGTTCCTCCTTGTAGTTTGGGAATGTTCTCTCTTCCCTTTTGTAAATGAAATTATTTTATGGTGAGTTTACACGAGGAGCTCCTCCCTGCACTCGTTCCTTCCTCTTGTAAATGAAATTAGTTTATGGTGAGCTGACACACTTGCTGAGCTCCTCCTTGCATTTCTCACTTCCCTTTTGTAAATGAAATTAGTTTATGGTGACTTGACAAAGTTGCTGAAATTCCTCCCTGCATTTTGGAAATGTTGTCCCTTCCTCTTGTAAATGCAATGCAGTTGATGGTGAATTTCCATGTTTGCCTTGGTTTTCATGGTGTTGATGTTGCTCTTCCTGTGTGAATCCAAAGCCACCCCTCAAAGAGCCACTGAGGAGCCAAACTCACCCCTGCTGTGTCCCACCCCCTCTCCCAAACCCCACATAAAATGAAATATTTCTCTGTCACAAATATATTTGCTCTCCATTGATGACCAAGGGGTACCAGAGCCCAACCTGCCCCCAATTCAAGGGTGCCACAAGAACATGAAAACCCCAAAATTCCCCATTTGCAAGGAAGCCCCACAAGTTCAGGCTCCTCTGGGTCGTGTTAAAAAGCGTTCAGAGAGAGGCACCATCATTTTCTGCGGATTAGGGAGCAGAAATACATCCAGAAACCTGGCAGTGGAGCTCACCTCGCAGAACTGACACTTTGCTCTGTTGTTTAGAAAGGAAACTGCTTCCCCTGGCTGCTCCCCCTGCAGCCACCAGCTGCCTTTATGAGCTATTTGTTGCAGATAAGCAGCTAATCCATTCCTGTCCCCATTTGCAACTTTCACAGGTGACACACTTGAAGTGAAATTACCTCTCCCCTCTGCTGGTGGAGCATGAGGCAGCTCAGGAAATATGGGGAGGGAAGGTGGGAGCTGGCAGGAGCCTGGCAAGGGTGGCCGGGTGTTTTATGTCCCTGGAATCCCTGATTCATGTGGAGCCCTCCCTGCAGGATCCCAGCTCTGCTGCCTGCATTTCACCTTGATGGGCACATCCTCCACTCCAGCAGGCAGGGATGGGGATGGAGGGTGAATTATCAGGATGCTGAAGGTGAAAATCCTTCATTTTGCTTTGTGTCCCGACTTTTTGGGGAGATCTGTGGGTTTTTGGGAGTGTGGGGGGAAAAAGGGAGCTCCCCTGAGAGCACAGAGCTGCAAAGCTGGGGTCTCTTTGTTCCCCAGAGTGAAAAATGAAGGTGTTTGAGACCTGGGACTGTGATTTTCAGCTCTTAAGGGCTGGAAACTCAAATCTGTGCTGCAGCTTCCAGGTGGGAATGGCAGCTGCCTTCCAGCTTGGTTTGGTTTGGGAGGTTTGATGAGTGTTGTTCCTTCAAGCCACAGTTTCATTTTTACGGCGCCTCCAACAAAAAAAGTTAATAAAAATAAAGTGCAGAATAAAAAGAGGGGGAAAAAATATTACCAGCAGCCCTGAAATCATTCCCAAATGCATGCTTTTGGCAAGGCAGGGAGATATGGTATCTAGCAACATAAATCAATGCTCTGCATAGGGAAGGGAAAACAGACCGGCAAGAACATTTAAATATTCAAAGAAAATGCGAGCAAACGTTTAAAGCAATCCTGAAAACCATCTGATAACGGGCTGCTGAAATGCACGGGGATGTGATCAGTAACGGGAGGTGAGCTGGGCAGGGTCAGGGTGGGTTCTTCACCAGGAAAAAAAGAGATTATTCCCTGCAGCTCTTGGCTTCCAGGCAGAAGGAAACACGGTGGTGCTGTCAGGGACACTTGGCTTGCGAACCAAGCCCTCAGCTTTCCTGCTGCTGCTTTTTTTGGGGTTTTTGGGTGGATCTTGGCCCTGGCAGCCCTCAGTGGAGTGGAGAGGCAGCAGATTGCTTCATCTCTGAGCACAGTGAATTTCTGCTGCTCTGGACAGGACCCACAGCGAGTGTTGCATTGCAGTGAGCTCGAGAGGCGTCATCTGTGCAAGGAATTGAGCAGAATGTGGGCTACAGGGTGACCTTCCCCATGCCTTTGGCTGCAGAGGAGCAGCCTGGAGGCTCCTGAACACTCTGCTTCTCTCCTTGATACACTCTGGGGTGAAACCATCAGTGCAAACCTGTGGGTTTTTTTAAGCCTTGAATTGTTTGTTCCCTTCTGATGCAGCCCTGGAGAAAGTTTCCTTGCTCCTGTTTTTCCTGGAGACCTTGGTGGGGAAATCCAGGTCTAAAAGCTTTATCCAAAAAAGTGATGTTGTACTAAGAATGCCTTGTGTCAGTTCCCTGCTCTGTCTGGGTGAATTATTGTCTCCATGGACCTCAAAAGCTGGGGCTGAACAGGGAGGGAAGGAGCAGGCAGGGATGGGAATGTTCTCATCAGCTTTCAGAGCTCTGGGAGGGAAGGAATTGCCTCCAGGCAGCCTGGAGCCCTTGGAAAAAACAGTGCAAGGCCTCCCAAAATATCCTGGCACCTCTTGCACAGGTTGTGTTGCATCCAGCCACCCCAAAAACCAAAAATCCTCAGCTCCCTCCTGTCCTCCAGGGTAGCATCTCCCTCTGGCCCTGCTTTCCTGCAGCACTCAGTGTGTGGGAGCTGCTCTGGGTTTGTTTTTTGTCTGTTCACTCATGCTCAAGGAAGTGTCAGGAAATTTGCCTGAGTTATTTACTGGGTTATTTACTCAGCCTCACCGAGCAGAGCGTGGGGGCCCTAAATTGGCATTTTCTGGCTTGATTGATTTGGTGTGCTAAAGAAGCTCGTTTAAAATTCACACCCCAGCCAAAATTACAGTTTATCCACGGAATTGCCCTCACCAGGAGCAGGATCAGGAGCCCTGACAGAGGATCTGCTGACAAACTCCTTGCAAGGCCTCCTGTAGCCTTTCAGGATTGTCTGTGCCCGTGAAAATCCCTTCCCTGCCTCTGTCTCCCAGCTCTGCAGACTTTACATGACAACTCCAGCATCTCAGGGGGTTTTTGGGGCTGAAACTTGATGTTTTCCTGCCCCATACCCAGGGGCTGTGCATCCACCTCTGGCTCAGCTGTCATTGCTGACCCAGTGCTTTGTGGCTTCATCCACCAGAGAAGCAATTTCTAGTCCAAGTCCTCATGAACCCCACCCTGATGCTGGGGTGTCACAGGAAATGTCACTTCTTGTTTCTAGGCATGATTCCAAAATTCTGGAGTGCCTAAAGGGCTGTGGATCTCCTGTGTCTGCTCTGAGGGTGGAACTTGAATCACGGGATCATGGAATGCTTTGGGTTGGTTTGAAGATCCAGTTCCACCCCCTGCCATGGACATCTCCCACTGTCCCAGGCTGCTCCAAGCCCTGTCCAGCCTGGCTTTAGACACTTCCAGGGATCCAGGGGCAGCCCCAGCTGCTCTGGGCACCCTGTGCCAGGGCCTGCCCACCCTGCCAGGGAACAATTCCTTCCCAATATCCAAACCTGCTCTTTTTGAGTTTTAAGCCATTCTCCCTCATCCTGTCACTCCAAGCCCTTGTAAAAAGCCCCTGTCCATCTTTGCTGCAGCTCCTTCAGGCACTGGAAGTGAGGTCACTCCACAGCCTCTCTTCTCCAGGCTGAACAACACTAATTCTCTCAGCTTTTCATGTCAGGAAGACTGGGGATCCCCCAGAGCTGTGGAAAGCTCCTGGAATTCAGCTGTGTGTGCTGCAGGAGGTGGGAAGGGGCAGGCTGGAGCTTTTTCTGCATGGCTGTGGTTGTGTGGTACCCCTTTATTCCCATCCCTCTGTCACGGCTGTGGGTAACAGCATCGTTTGTACGGCCCCAATCCCTGTGTAATCACCCTCCTGAGGGGTTTATGATACACTAAAGCACTTTTTCAGTGAGTAAAGGCCCCAGAGCTGCCCTGCTGGGTGCAGTTTGTCCATAGCTGTGTCTGAGCTGGAGGGCTGAAGCAAGGGAAAAGCGAGCATTAAAGACTCATGAGGTAAAAATGAACGATAAGGGCAGAGGAGTTGTGGAAAGATTAGTTCAGCTCCCTCAGGACACACTGAATTCTCCTGCAGGCACCGAAGGGAAGATCCCACAAGGCAGAATTAGCATTTTAAAGGGTGCTGGTGGCTCTGATGATGAAGGTGCAGCCAGTCCCTGGGTGCTGGGGAAGGAGGACGCTGATGTCAGCAGGTACCAAATTCTTCCTCCCAGGTGTCAGGATGAGGGGCTGCGGGGAGAAACCCAGCTGTGCCTTTCACTGGAGGCAGGCAGTGTGGCTTTGTGGCACATTCTGTGTCATGCCCAGCTCCCCACCTCCTGTTTGCAGCTGGCTCCCACAGCTTGAAACTCCTATTCTCCCTCCTGCTGGAAACATTTAACACACACAAAGCACAAACTCCTTTCCTGGTGTAGCTCTGCCTTAGCCAAGCCCTTTGTGGATCTGGAATGAAGTGGCCGTGGATTTGCTGTTCCCCAGCAGAGGAATGGCCTTAGCCTGGCTCTGAAGCCGGCCAGGCTGCTGTGATCAGCTCAGAGCACAGGAACAATCTGCAGGGCTCACATGGTGGTGCTGTGGCTGGAAAACCTCTCCACTTGTCACTGGTGTTTAATCCCAGCCTGGCTTGGGGAGTGGGCTGGGAGGAGGGGGTAGTTATTGGGATACAATATTAATATTTCCCCCAATATTAAAAAGAGCCCGTTAAGTTCATTAAAGCAAAGTAGTTTTGTAGTTATTTATCATTTGCTGCTGGGGAGTGGTGAGAGGTAGAGAAAAATACAATATTCATCTGCTATCTGCTCTTTCAATTCTGTTCTGATTATTCTTCTTGGAGAGTGATGTCTTATTTATGAGTTTTGAGTTATGTGCATAAATAGATTTTTTTTTAAAATCACCTGTACAGATGCCAGGCCCTTCAGCAAAGCCTCATTTAGACTTACAGTCAATCACAAATGGTTTGGGTTGGAAGGATCTTAAAGGTTACCCAGTTCCAACACCCTGACACGGGCAGGGACATCTTCCACTGGGATCTGGTTTCTCCAAGCCCCGTCCAACCTGGCCTTGGACACTTCCAGCATCCAGGGGCAGCCACAGCTTCTCTGGGCAAGTGTTATCCTTGGATTCTTGGCAGTTCTCCCCAGGTGTTGTGTTCCTGTGTTCCAGCACTGGGAAGAGTGGCTGCCACTGCCCCGCCCCGTCTCTCCTTTACCCTCCCCGTCCTGAGCGATCTCGTTACGGCAGCTCATCCACGGAGACTACTCAAGGATAAAATGAGATGGTTTTTATCAGGAAAAGGCAGCTGAAACTGTTCAAAGAGGGGCTGGTGTCTGGTGCAGTCATTTATCTACCCTGCTTTTCTCCGGAATGATCCTGTGGAAGGTGTTTTCTTGAGCGCTTTTGCTGCAGGATCCCGGTGCAGGGTGTTGTGGCTCAGCCGGGGTCGGTGGTGGGCACCGGGCAGTCTCCATGTGCAGGTGGGAGGTTTGCACATTATTCCCACTAAACCTGTGGATGCAGATTTTCCTGGGGCTGTGCTCGGCACCCTGGCAGCCTGCAGAGGCAGGAGGCTCATTCGCACCGTGGAAGTGTGAGCAGAAACTGCGGGAGGAGCACGAGCGCGAACCCAGCCGCCAGCGGGTTCCTGAGGGATGCACAAATCCTGAGAGATCCCAAACCCTGAGGGATCCCAGATCCTGAGAGATCACAGACCCTGAGGGATCACAAACCCTGAGGGATCNCAGATCCTGAGAGATCACAGACCCTGAGGGATCACAAACCCTGAGGGATCCCAGATCCTGAGAGATCACAAACCCTGAGGGATTCACCGACCCTGAGGGATCACAAACCCTGCAGCCCTGCTTGGTTTTGATTTTCAGCAGTGGGAGAGCCCTTTCTGGCAGAGTGACAGGACTGGGTATCAAAAAGAGAGGGATTGATGGCTTCCTTCATCATTTAGGGGTTTTACACAGATTTTATGTGCTCAAGGTTGGATGAGTTTGGCTTAAGAATCAACTGAGCCTCATCCTGCAGGGAAATTTAATGGAAAAAAGAGGGGATTTGGTGCAGAGCAGAAAAAACTCCATGATAAAAAAAGGCGATTGGTGCAGAGCAGGGAAACTTCATGGAAAAAAAGAGGGGATTTGGTGCAGAGCAAGGAAGGTCCATGGAAAAAAGAGGGATTTGGTGCAGAGCAGAGTGAGCTGCCCTGCAAGGAGAAGATGTCCAGGCACCAGGCATGTCCATGCCCAGCAAAGCAGTGCCCCTTGCCTGGTGAGGGAGGGCTCTGCCGCTCTCCAGGCTGCAGCTTTGCCACATAAAACATAATGAGCTCCTTGTCTCCAGCAGAGGAATCCGGCACTATAATAATATGAATAATAAATAATAAGCAGATTTATATTTTAGATCAGTGCCACGGGGCACGGAGCGAGGAGGGACGAGGAGTCAGCCAGACAGATCATCTCTTTCCATCTTTTGCACCTCTGTGGCAGAGTTATTTTTCCTGATCTGTTCCTATTCATTAATGTCCGAGAGGCAGGTTATATTATCCACCCCAGGAGGCCTTTAAGCTTTGTTTTGATTCATTATATATCCACATACATATTATATAGATATAGATCTCTCTGTGCAGAGCAGCTGGATGGGGAAACCGGCTGGTAGTTATGGAAAAGAGCCACGTTACTTAAGCAGCAAATCAACGTTCTATTTCTTCACTCTCTTGTTTATTGAAAGCCATTTAGCCACCAGCACGGGGGAAGCTGCGGTGCCCCTGGGCACAGCAGCAGCTGCTGCCCTGGCCTGTGTGGCTTGGTGGTTTTGGAAGGTGACTGGGTTGGAAGCAGGTGCTAATTCAGCAGGAAAAGGGAAATTTAAGGAGAGGAGCCAGGGAGAGAGGGGTTGGTCAGTGGGGAGGTGACATTTATCTCTTCCAGGCACAGTCCTGAGCTGTGGCAGGGTGATGGGCATGGGTAGGTGCATGTGCAGAATTTTGTATCAAAGGTCTGGATTTTTACATTTGTTCCTGAATATTAAACATTCTCCCTGAGCCAAGGATCAGGATCTGAGAGTCATGTAAC
Organism: Parus major; assembly: GCF_001522545.3. Lineage (NCBI taxonomy): Eukaryota > Metazoa > Chordata > Aves > Passeriformes > Paridae > Parus > Parus major. The sequence continues at coordinate 2,427,864 of NC_031792.1, forward strand.
TTGTTTTATATCTAAATACAGTTCCTGCCCCTGGGCAGCACTTTGTGTATTTAGCTGCTGAGCCACTTTTAATACAGATCTTTTTGCTTCCCACAGAGGAAGCTACTGATAGCAAGATCCACTCTGCAATTTCTTTCATTATTTTTTCATATATATATATGAATAAAAAAGTCAATTACATGAATGAAAGATCCTTGGTTGCCTGCCTAAACAGCTGCCAAAATGAATTCCAACTTGGAGCCAAATTCAGCAAAGCTGGAATTTCTGCAGAGAGCTCCAGTGTGGCGTGAGATGGGATTGTGCAGGAGGCTGCATTACAGATTCCTGCTGCCCAGCCCCTCGCCCCTGGCTATCTGTGTGGGCAGCCAGCAAGGATGGATTTCACTTCTCTGCAGGGCTGGATTAAATCTCCTCCTCAGAGCCACCACGCTGCCAGGCTACTGCCTTGGCATCCAGAGCACCTGGGCACTTGGAGCTCCAAATCCCTTCCTCCCCACAGACCAATTAACTTGTGTGTAAAGAATCATCTGAAGTGAGCAGGAGAATTTTGGGGATGTGGGCAGGAGCTGGGTGGAGTTAGAAAATCTGGATAAGCACAGAGAGGGAGACAAATCCTCCACAGAGGCAGGAGCAGTTCTGGGAATGAGTCCTGAGGATGGGGACCTCTGGATGCCTGGCTGAAGAACGTGTTCCTTGTTTTTAGGGAAATGCAGGTCTGTAGCAAGCACAATGTGATTTGAAGGTCCTTTTCAGGCAGTGAGGGGGAGAGAGCCTTGCCTTATTTTAGGTAGGTGCCCAATTTCCTCAAGGTGAGTTGAGATAAAGCTGAATTTGTCACCTGTGAGCTGTTGTAACCTTTCTGGGAAGGGCAGGGCGAGGATGGAGATGGGAGAAGGAAGACAAAAATCCACTCCAGCTCCAGCCTGTCAGAGCAGAGCTGAGATCCCCACCCTGGCAGTGCAACGAAGGGTTTCTCTGTGCTCCAAGCCTCATGCTCGGGGTTTCTTCCTCCTGCTCCGTTACTCTTGGCACGTTCCCTCGTCCTTGCTCTGTGGATGGGTGGGTTGCAAGCTCAGGAGCTCTCCAGGCTGAGCTCAGTGAGGTGTTAAAGCCCTCTTGCCGAGCTTTAGGCACTGCAGGGCTGCTGGGCAACCTTCCCAGAAGAGGAGCTTTTGACCTAGCAGGGCACTTCTCTCGAGTGCCCCTCTGCAGCTAATTGCTGCTGGCTCGCTGTCAGATCAACACGGCCCCTGAGAGGCTGAAATCCCAAATTGCCCTGGCTCGTGTTCAGCAGCTCCCACTCTCCACATCCAGGTGTTGGGGACGTGCAGCACTTGGAAAAGTCCCAATTCCAGAAGGGGAGAGCAACCTGCTGACAAAGCAGGGGAGTGCTGGGTCCTGCCCCTCCTTCCTCCCAGCTTTGTGCTCCTCTTCCTCCTCTTCTCCCTTGCAGAGACCTCACTGTGATGAGATCAAAGCTGGAAACAAACCCCACTGCAGGAAAAGAGAAGGATGGAAAGATGTAAAAGAATGAAATTTTTGCTTTTTTGTGGGATGTCAGCTGTGAAGAGCAGGGGAGCACGTGGGAGAGAAAGGACAACACCCAGGGCACAATCCATGGCAGAAAGGGCTGTGAGCAGGCTGGGGAAATGGAGGGTTTTGTTATTGGGACAACCATCCAAGAGCATCGTGTCACATTCAGGTGCCATCACAACCCAGAACCCTTCTTTTGGGGTGTAATTTGCAGAGGAGAGGAGTGTGGGCAGCCTTGAAGCAGAAGGTGAAGATCCTGGCGGGAGGAGAGCTCGGAGAATGCAGATGTGACAGCAGAGAGCTGGAGCTGGGAGGGATCTGAGAGCAGCAGGAGCAGCTCAGCCTGGCCTTGCCCTGACTCCAGCCCTGCCAAATGAGGGCTGTGGATGTCAGGAGGCTGCAGGGAGGGATGGCTGCTTTTCCTTTTCATCACTAATGAATTCTTCTTGCACCTCCAGACACTGTAGGGGCTTGGAGGGACTAAATGGAACTTTATGTGAAAGTGATGGCTGAATGTCAATGCTGCCGTCGGAGCCAATTTGGGAGCTGGAAAGTGCTAAAAGAATTAAGATTGTTAAATGGAAATAAGTCTACTTGGTTGAGATAAAATAGGGTTTAAATGAGTGAAATTATCAGTGGATTACCCTTGTTAGAGCACTGCCTTATTTAATAAACTGGGTTTTAATCTGCTGCGAGCATTCCTGAAGGGAAAGCTCAGCCCGTGGAGGTGCAGGGATGTGATGGAGGGGAAGGACCAGCGGTGCCAAAATCCTCTAGAATGGAGCCACAGGAGCAAGGATTTGCCCAGGAGTGCTTTGTACTTTCACAAGGATCACTGTTCTCTGCTTTACAAGTGGGTTGATCTTTGCTGGAGTTTCTCTTGCTCCGGAATGGGGGTGGGATCACCTAAGAGTGGGAATCACCTTGATACCTCTGCATCCCTCATATCCCTGAGGAATATCTTTAGGGCAGAGACACACAGTCCTGCATCCTTTTTGGGGTAAATGGATGTACTCAGAGCTCCCCTGGAGCCCTGGCAAGGAGTGATGCAGAGGGAGCAGCCTCTTGCTGCATTTAGGAGGGAATGAAAATTCTGGAAACCTTGAGTGCTGCAATTTTACCTGGAGAGAGTGCAGTAATTAGTAATGACCACTGATTACCTGCTGCTGCAGGAGAAGAGCTGGCACAGAAGAGCAGCCAGGTGTTCTGGTCCAGCTTTACCTGCCCACCTGGCTTAATGCAGATGTCACCTGGAACCTCTCGTGTGCTCCTGACCCATCTCTCTGTAGTGGCAGCCCTGAAAGCTGAACTGCTCCAAAATTTCCAAAATTGCCTGTGGAGGGAAGGACCTGATCTCTCTCAGCACTTTTGGGACTTTGATTTTGGCTGCTGGAGCTCTGGGCCTGGAGGTGACAGTGCCTGGCCTAGCGGGGAGCATCTGGAACAAGGGACAAAAGCACAAGGAGGGAGGGATGAGGCTTGATTTTCTTCTTAGTTGTGCAACCCTGAGGTTCCAGAACATCTTGTGTTCTTTACTTGGAGGATTTGTGAATTTGTAATTTTTTTTTTACAGTCAGTTTTGAGAGAGAAATCAAGTCATGAGCGGATTGTGAGGCTCAGGTGGGATTCAGGAATCCGGAATCAAATTCCAGCCTTGGGGTAACAAGGTTGTGGTTAACCCACCTGGATTATGCTCTTACCTGTTCAAAGGAGTCTGTCCTCTGTAAATATTCCATTTTTGGTAGCCTTGTTGTTGCCAGAAGGGCTGATAAAGCTGGCTGCAGGCAGAGCTGAGCCCATCCTGGATTTTTATCTCCTTTGCTGGTCTCTGTGAAGTTCTTGCATTCTCATGCAGGTGACATTGTGTTCAGAGGGAATTCAGAGCTGGGAGAAGGCAAGGAAGGGGCTCTGTGAGGACTCTTGCTGGAGGGATTGCTCTTCACTCCCCAGGGCAGACTCCCAGGAGCTGGGCTGTCCTGTGAAATTATTCCTGCTTTCCTGCTGCAGAGGTGCAGGCCAGGATGAACGCCTGAGCTCCAGCCCCAGGCTCATCCCACACGAGCTCAAAACTTCTGTGATCTCCTTGCCAAGCCCAGGGGGCAGTGAGGGCTGGGAAGTTGTGATGTGGTGTCAGCCTGGGTTTGTCTGAGGATCATTCATTCATTGCCTCTCCCCTGCAGTCCCCAGGACCTGGCAGGATCCGTGCTTTGGGATGAATCTGTGCGTGCTCAGCATCTGACGTCCTCCACCTTGTTCCACATCCTCAGTAATTGCACCAGGGCAGGATTGCCCTGCTCCCAGCCCTTCCTTCCCCCTGCAGAGAGCTTCTGGTCATGCTCAGCTGCCCCCACTCATCCACATTCCCATTTTTCCAGCAGCAATTCCCTTCTGCTCTGTGTCCCTGGCACTTCAGGACTTCTTTTCCTCATCCCTTGCACAGAACAGAGCCTGGATGCTGCAGACTTCAGTATTTATTATCCTCTTTCTACCAATTTTTTCTACCAATTACCTATATCCAGTTTCTACCCATTTTAGTGTTTTTTGGCATTCTTGATTCTCTGGGGGCCCTGCTACCTTGGCAAGAAGAACTTTATCGTTCTAGCTATGCTCAGAAATCCCATGATCTCAATGACCACAGAAGATAAAGCAAAAAACGCTGGAGTTGGCAAGGAAATACCTTCCAGTGCTCGTGCAAAGTCATGAACACCCCGTGTAATGCCCACCCCAGAGGTCTCATGAGCCACAGCTGAGTTTTTTAGGGCCAGGAGAGGCTGCAGTGGCTTTGCCCAGGTCTCCAAGTCCCCAGCATGAGCAGTCTTTGCCACAGGACAGCTCTGGCACCAGGCAGGCCCTGTGGCTGCCCAGCTTGGCACAACTGAGGAGCATCAACGTGGGTAGGAGACGGTTCTGAGAGCCCAACTTGGATTTTGGAGCAGAAATCTCATTTTCCTTGGCTGTGGTTGAAACCCTTCTCTTCCCTCCTGTGTTTGAATCCCATGGAGCATCTCATTAGGAGCAAATGATGCCTCAGGCAAGTGGAGCTCTAGCAAAGTAATCTTTATTAAGCACCCTCGGTGGTCAGAGCTGCTTGATGAGCTCTGGGGTTTTATTTGCAGGCAGCTTGGGTCGTTGTTGGGCAGGAAAAGGCTCTGAGCTCCCTCCAGTCCCTGTCTCCAGGGTGCTGCTTTCTACCTCTGCCCTCAGTCCCTTCAGCTCTGCGAACACTGCTGTCCACTCTGAGAACAAAACGAGTGGGAGAGCCTGGGTGGGGCAAGAGAAGGGATTCAAGGTGCCTGCAGCTCATCCTGAGTGGGACACAGACACAGATTTCCCCAGAAAACAAAGATAAATAAAAGATCAGTCTCTGGTAAAGAACCCAGAGGCTGATGTGGCTTTTTGCTGATGAGCCAGAGAGGGATGAGTTGAAGAGCTCTGGAAAATAAAGCAAGACAGGGGTTGTGAGTGAAGGTGTTCACACCTCAGGTAACCCTGTTGGAGGCTCTGCTGCTGCACGAGGTGGGCTATTTCCACACTGAGCTGAAAACCTGGAATCTCTGCTGCCTTTGCTCCTCCTTCTTCTCACAGAATTCCCAGAGCAGCTGGGGCTGCCCCTGGATCCCTGGAAGTGTCCCAGGCCAGGTTGGAGCAAGCTGGGATAGAGGAAGGTGTCCCTGCCAGTGGCAGGGGGTGGAATGAGATGATTTTAAGTTCCTTTCCAACCCAACCCATTCTGGGATATTATGATTTCCTGGTTCCTGCCCTTTTGAATGACAAACTGTGACGGATCCGTGGCTGTTTGTTGTCCCGGGGCTGTCAGATTTCATTGTGAGGAAATGAGAAGCATTTTCAGGCATTAGCTGGCAGCACAGAGAGTTTTAGAGTAGCAGTTCATGCCACTGAACATGCTTTTGGAAGATGTGTCCTCATGCTTGGAGAATCAATTAACCTCGAAAACATTTGGTGGCTTGGTTTGAAGAACACTGGCTCCGAGAATTTCCTCTCCTGCTGCTAAAATCAGCCACCTTCAGCGTGAAGCATGGATGGTTTCTAGCACTGAAAGGTGAAGTGAGAACAAAAAAGAGAATAAAATAACAGCATAATGCCAGAAGAAATGAAAAAAAAAATCCCAAAAACACCAAAAAAAACCCCAATAAAACCAAAACTAGAGCATCTGTGTGACTAAAACCCCTCTGAAAAGCAGTCATTTGCTGAATATATTTTGTTTTAAATGTCCTGGCTCTGTTCTCTGCTCTTCCCCACCCTCCCCATCTGGAAACCATCCAGCATTATCCGTGCTTGAAAAGGCAGCACTGGCTGCGTGTTCTGCCCGAGCCAGCACCTGCAGGGAGCTGCAACAGGTCCCTGTCTGGCTGCTCCATGCTTTTGGAGCTTTTTTTGGGGTGGGAAAGCAGTGGGAAAGGGCACCCTCACCTGCTCTGGTTGCAAGATCAGGACACAAAAGCTCCTGCACTCCTGGGAGACTCCTGATCCTTGGAATATCTTCCCTCCCCTGCTGCTTTCATGGATTTCTCTGCCAGAGCTGAATTAAAGCAGCTTTGGGGGGAAAGTGTTACAACCTCCTTGACCTAAAGTTCTCACCCCAGCAACATCATCCTTCCCTGCTCCACAATGGGCTCCAGGAGGGCAGATTTTGCTTTCAGTTGCAAAAAACGGAAAAATACAATGGGGATTTAATGCAGGAATCGCTGCTTACATCTCTCACCTCTTCCTCCCTTCTGATTCTGGCAGCACAGCTTGGCCCTGGGTTTCGAGGCATTCAGGATTAAGCATTTCCAGAAGCACCAAATTCTGGCTTCCCCTTCTCAGAAAACCCTTCCCTGGCTACTAAATCAGAATGGATTCGGTTAAACAGCTGAGGATCTGGAAATGTAAAATATTAGCCTTGGGTTTGTGTGTTTTTCCAGGCAGGTTATCAACACCTGAGCAGGTGAATTTCTTGTTACACCCAGAGCAGCGGGGGCTGAGAGCTGTGGTTGTTCTACAGGGCTCTGCCTGGGGTTTTTCTGCTTTTTTGTAAGCCTGGGCATGCCACACTCATGCTTTAGATTTCAGTCTCAGCTTGCTAATCTGCTTTCTGACCTATAGAAGAAAATAGCTGGTAATTATTTGTTTACTTTGCTCAATTCAACTGTGCAAGAGCTTCCTTAGAAGAGCCAGGCTGGGTGATTAGGAGGGGAGGTTTATTTTATTTTGGTTTAGTTTATTTTGCCTGGCACGTTGTCTTTTCATTTGGAAGGGCTGAATTTCTTGGGGGGATTTTGCCTATTTTAGGAGGCTTGAACTCCCTGGCTGAGTTAAGGAGTGAAAAATGAAACAGAGAGGGGTTGTGTGTGGAGGGGTGAAAAGTCAGTTTTTATGTTCTGTGTTGTCAGGGTTTGGGAGATGGGGCTGGCCCGAGGCCATGAGCACAGCAGTGTCACCCTGATGGATTTGGATGGACTGTAAGGCACAGTTTTGGCTGATTATTCCTCAAATTCAGTCTGACCCCGTGCTGCACTGCAGTTCTGTGAAAGCAGGAGGGTGCTGAGCATCTTGCAGACAAAAACCTCTCTTCTGGGCTGGGATTATTCAACTAATCTCGTGATTATGGTGATAAACCCCTTTGCAGTGACACTCCTCTCCAAGGAGTTTTTCCCTCGGGCCCTACCAAGTCCCAGATCCCATTTTCTCCTAATGCTGAAGTGCTCTATATTAAATTAAGGCACTCTCAGGGATCAGAGGTGTAAAAGTCCTGTGGTATTTAAAGCTTTGGAGTCTTTTGCCTGCCTGACCCTCCTGGGGCTCGTGGTGGGGATGGAGGGGAGGGGCTCTGCTCTTGCAGTAAAGATGGATTTTTATATTTTACCCCCTGTTTTTGGAGCACAACAAGCTGTGGCCAGTGTCACAGCCTGGCCAGTGATGCCCTGGACACTGGCTCCGAGGGCCAGCTGATTCCAAGTTGGATTTTCCTGCAGGGAAATCAGCCCCTTTCCCTCTCCTGCTGCCAGGTGCTCGGCAGCAAATAAATATTTTGCTCACAACTCATTGGAGGTGGCATCTAACCAGATGTGCTCTCACTTGGTGCGGCAGGAGATTTATTTGGTTGTCCATTTATAGCTTATTATTTCCTGCTGTCTCCCCCCTCCCCAGCCTAATAGCAGTTTGCTATCCACCAGGGTATACATTTTCTTCTGATTAAGTGCCGCTTAGCCGTTGGCTGCTTGCTCATTTTACTTTTATAGACACATTTAGAGGCACAAGCGCCCAGGAGCAAGGGTAAGGAGAATGGAGACTCGCAACAGCTTGATTAGATTGGATTTTAATAAAGTTTCCAGCTAAGCTGCAGCACAACTATTCCTCAGTGTGCTGATGATCTCCAGAGGACCCTTTCAACCCTGATTATTCCGTGCTGCTGGGGAAGGGGTTGCACAGCTCCTCACCTGGGCAGTGGGAGAGAATTCCCGTGGCATCCTTGACCAGCAGGGAGCTCTGAGCTCTCAATACCTCCGAGCTCATCTCTCTGGGGCGAGGAGAGATTTTTCTCCCGTCTTTCCGCAGCTGCTAATTAGTCGCAGATGATGAGATAATTTATAAAAATTAGGAGCGATTTTCTCTCATTGTGCTAATATAGCTTGGCAATAAAACTGCTCTTTTAAGGGGGTGACTTTTCCCTAATGCAGGGATCAAGGCTAAAAATACATCCCCGTGTAAGGCAGCAGAGAGGGGGAGCGTGCTCCATCACCACACGCTCTTTCAGAAGTTCATGGGAACCTCGAGAAGGAACTCAAATTGAAATGCAAATCCCAGCCTCGCTGCTTGGGAAGGAGATGTTTGATGGTGTCACCTTGGTGGCAGGGATTGGGGAGGAACCAGAATGCAGCAGGAGGCCCTGGTGTGGAGCAGACAGCGTGTGTGCCGTGGGGATTTTGGCAGGGAATCAGCACAGGGAAGGTCTCTGCTCTCCCCTTCCCCTGCAGAGCTGGGGCTGTGGTGTGGTGCTGGGATTTGTTCCCAATGCCATTTTTGTGTTTGGAAGGTGCTGTTTGCCCCTTTGGCTGGTTCAGGGTCAAGCCAAGCCTGTGCACATATGTCTGCTCGGTCTAGTGGGAACTGAGAACCAGGAGGGGGTTGCTGTGGCAGCTGTTTGGAAAAAGACATTCATTAGACTGAAGAATGAATTTTCCATGAACTCAGAAGGCCTCCAGCGCTCCCTCAGGCTCCTAATGATTTTGTCACAGTGTTAATCCCTCAGGTGAGTGGCGGCATTTTGATATCAGCAAACAAATTACGTTTTCTGTGGCGATAACCCAATCCGGAGTCAGGTATGAGAGCAGAAAACAATTCATCAGCTTCTAATGGGCCTTGCAGAAAGCAGGCAGGGCTGGATCCAGCCACAGGGTGCAGCTCCCTGTGTCCCATGGCATTCCAGGGAATGTGTGTCCGCACAGGATGCCTCTACAAGCACACCCAGGTGACCTGGTTTGGTTTTTAGTGATGCTCGGGATGCCCCTTCCTGACTGGAATTCTGTATTTTGAGAGGTAATGCCTGTGCTGGAGAAGGCAAATCCCAGTGAAATGGAGGCGAGGAGGATCAGCTGCTTTTTTTGCAACAGGTGATTGAGGACGTGGTGGGTACAGAAAGTTTTCACAGATTTAAGGGGAAACTGGGGAGAGAAGAGCACTTAGGAGTTATTAAATATATAAACAACATCAGTTTCAGAAGTTTTCTAACCTGAGAGTAGCCCAGGGCCGGGAAGCTGTTAGCAGGAATTATTGGATGGACTTTTGCTTTGACAGTAACATTTGTTCTTACAATCCAGATATGAGGCAGAGGCACAGAGAAAATGAAAGGAGTTGCCTGTAGCAAGCTCTCAAATTAACACCTCCATCTCCCAAGCCCCAGCCTGGTGCAGTGTCCATCAAGGCCTGGGAAGTGTGGAAATCTGCCTGGGCTGTTAGCAACAAACAGAGGAGAATTGTGGCAGCAGTGATGCAGGTGCAGAGGGTGAAACCAGCAGGATCAGGGATGGGAGCAGCACCTGGGAGCTGGAAAATTCAGCTTGGAATCATCCCCTGGTTTTGTGGGGGCAGAATTAATGTAAACCTGTTTGGGTTTTGTCACATGAAAGCACCCCCCCTCCCAGTTCCACAGCTGAACATTCAGTTCTGCTTTTTAATGCCATCCTTAAATATCTCCTTTGTCTCTGAATGGTTCTGTCCTGTGCTTTCTGGTGGGATTATCTTGCTCTCCCCATCTCTCCTGTGCAGCTTTAGTTCCTAGGAGGAGCAGGCTGTGTTCATTCAGCCTCTCTGGAGATGTGAATACACAATTCTTTCCAGCATTTTATTGCTCTCCCTTCTCATTTAAGCATCTTTACAGTTTTGGGTGCTCTGCTTTATCTGTGTCAGACACAGAGCCATGAGCACAACCTGGCTGGAACTCCAGGAGTTCACCATACCCTGGGTGAATTTTATCTGTGATGTGCCTTTGAATCTCCCACAGTCCTCTCTAGTTCAGTCTCTCAGACATTTTTTTCTTTGGTTTCCTTCATTTTTTCTTCTTTTTTTTTCGAACTCAGAGCCTTCTGATGGTGCTGCCAACAGCTGTGTGGCCTCAGGCTGTGCTCCTGTCCAGCATGAGTGAGGAAAGTGGAGTGAGGTGTGGACAAGAGGCAGAGCTGGGAAAGGGGCACGAAAATTCCCATGAAAATCAGGGAATCTGAGCTGGAATTTGGACCAGCTGGACTTGTCTCCTTGCATCCTTTAAATCTTTTCTTCTGTGACAGTTGCAAGAATCTTATTAGGCATTTATCTACTTGGATATGCTGTATCTATTTATCTAGAGAGCATAATAAATAATCCTGATTTAGATCCATCCATCCAAACATTAGCAAAGTTGTGATAAAATCTGATCCTTTTATTCAGGGAATTCCTTTTACTGTGTTTCCTTCTGCTTTCATTCCTTGTTCTCATATTCCTTATGTTGCATGCAGAATAATTTGGTGTATTTTCTAGGATCCTTAAGCAGAAATTTTGGTTGTTATTGAGAATCAAATCACAAGGTTAATTACGTTTATTTTGCAACTGGAAACAAATGTTAACTTGCAAAGACAAAAACGCAATTTCACTGTATTTGAATTCCTCTGATTATCAATGAAACGGGCTGGGATGGAATAGGATGGGATGGAATGGAGAATGGAATGGAATGGAATGGAATGGAATGGAATGGAATGGAATGGAATGGAATGGAATGGCATGGAATGGAATGGAATGGAATTCCAGCTGGTCCAGAGGCTGCAGGGAAATTAGGAAACCTTTTGTGGATCTGGGAGTGTGTGATGGCAGCGTGGGATGAGAAAAGCAGAGGAGGAAAGGGTGGAGCAGAGAGAGGATGAGGAGGGAAGCACTCACCTCTCCTTAGCAAGTGCTGCTTGCTCTTTAAAAGGGAAAAACCAAACCTCCTGGGCCCCCTGACCCTGCAGATCACTAAAATGAGCACTCACTAGTGGCTGAATCAGAGGCTGCACACCTTCATTGCACTTGTCAGATCACTGGGTGTTTCCCAGCTCTGCCAGTTGCTCTGAGCTGTGGGATGTCAGCATGGCCTGCCTGGGCAGAGGTTTGTGAAAATGTCTGGAGCCCATTAAGACACTTTTCCTGATGGGCCAGACCTTCCCTGATCTTCCATGCAGGGCATTCCCAGGGCCACAGCCAGGTGAGCTGCTGGCAGAGGTGTCCTGGAGCAGAGCAGCAAGGTCAGCTCATGATGTAAAAGTCCACGCTACTGAAGGGCTGCTGGGGAGAATTTGTAGCTTCTGGACTGCTGCTGGGAGGCCTGGATGTAAATGACAACGCAGCTAATAAGGTCTAATTGGCTATTAAAGGAGGAAGCAGTCCTGGAGATGCTGAGGGCCAATTAACCCTGGGAGCCTGACACTGCTGCTGTGCAGTGATGTGTGAGGCCCTTCATAAACAGAGAGAGAACGGGGGCACTGCAGGTCCTTACCCAAATCCTCTGGAAACTGCTGGGGTATTTCAGTGCTCACTTGCAAGTGTTCTCCTGTCTTTGTAGTCAGTGGATTCAGTGTCTGGGCAGTGCAGGCGCCCCCCTAGAGACACCCCGTGGGCATCAAAGCAGCCCTGTCGAGGTGGAACTTCTCAGGAGGCTGATTTTTCAAACTCTGCTCAGCTCTGGGGGACTGAAAGACGAATCAGGTGAGGTGGATCCCTGGGGAAGGCACATTCCTGCATCAGGCTGTGGTGGAGACGAGTGCCAGTGAAAGCAGGTGCCAGCCCCATGGCTGGGGACCGGGGTAAGGCAGGGAACTCAGGAATGCTGAGATGGATCCTGAGCAAGCCAAAGGCTCTGGAAGCCACCAGGGGCTGTGGGAGGCTCAATCAATCATCCTGCCTCAAACACCGACTGAGATCAGGGCCATGGGGAGCCCAGGGTTTGACACAGGCTTGTTGCTAATTTGAATAAACAAATTGTGTCTAATGGCTTTGTCTTCTAATTGATGCCAGTGCCGTCTCGATAAGGGAAAACAGAGATATTCGGTGTTGCAAAGCGAGCTACCTGATTTCATAGTCTGTTTCTCTGCTAGGAGTGGGCAGGCAGAAAATGGGATTGGGTGGATTTGATGAAGAATTGGGACTTGGGAATCTCAGCATAATGTGGACCATGTCTCAGACTTTGGAGTCTATTGCATCTTAATTGCATGAGGGTGGCTTTGTGTGTTGCTGTTCTGATGATGATCTTTCTCTCGTTCCTCTTCCTCTAGTTGATTATATTCTAATTTCTGCATTTTTAAATTTTATTATTTCTAATTTCTTTGTTTTTGCTTCTCTGAACTCTGACCTTTCTGAAATCCCAGGATTTCAATCTGAGCAGAAGATAAGTTCAAAGATGCAGCTCAGCTCCTAGACTTGGAGCAGCTGCAGACTGATGTTTGTCATCTGCTTGACTTTTTGCAGAGCAGAGAGAAGGGGACTGTGCCTGTCTGCAGGGTCTGTCCCACAGGAACACCCATGACCTCCCAGTGGAGGAAATGAGGCTGAGATCAGCCCAGTTCTCACTGGAGTTTTCCATGGAAAGCAGGATGGAATTCCTGTCCTTGATTCTGGTGATCCCCAAGGACGCTTCTCTTGTCTTGTGTCGAGGAAGCAGCTGGAAAGAAGATCCAGTGCTGACCTCAGCAGTGCAGACAGACTGATCTTCTCCCTCAAACCTGGCTAAAACATCCTTTAGTCTGTCTGGGCCATGAGACTCCAAGTTTGTGGATTTGCTGATTTAGAGGTGACCTGGCCTGAGCTGGAATTCCCACTGACAGAGCAGGAGTGTGCTGGGAGCCCTCCAGAGTGGGGACCTGCTGAGCCCCTGCCATGACCCTTTGGGCAGTGGGGAGCAGCACAGGGGCCTCAGAGGGTGCTTTTTCTCCTGACTCAGCTCCAAAAAGAGACAAAAGCTCCTTTCAGCCACACAGCCGGGAGCTCTTCGCTGAAATAATTTCTGTTACCTTTTATCTGCCTCAGAGGAACACTTAAAAAAAAAATCATCCTGCCCATAGCGGGTAACCTGATGAGCCTAATTTGGTGGTATGAAAACACAACCACTTGGAGGTTTCCAATCCATGTTCTGGCTAATTAGATCCACTTCCCCTGCTAGCTCCTGCCCGCTGTGCAGTGTTGCGTGTGCTCAAACACCCCAGCACGAGCAGGAGCGTGGTGCCCCTTGGTTAATGTGTGTTTTGGCTGGTGGGTTTGGGAGGCAGGGTTGATGTTGTTCGCTGTCCAGCCAAGGGAAGAGGCTGCACCAGCTCAGGCTGTAAAGCAGCTGCTGGTTCTGCAGGCCTGGGGGATCCTGCTGGTCCCTTTGGCCTTGTGGGGTTGTTTGTTTTGGTAAGCTGGGCTTGCAGGCAGCTCTGGAGAGGTCTGGGGGAGGAAGGATGGGGTTCTCCAAGGGGGCTGTGGTGTCAGGGTGTGAGTGACAGCACTCCAGGGCTCGTGCCTGGGCAGGGAACGCTCAGCAACTCCGGGTCACTGCCACTTCTCATCAGGAGACACTGGGCTGATGGCATCCTGTCCTCTGGCCCTGGAAGGGTGTCCAAGGCAGTGCAGCCATTGCCTCTAACCTTTAAATTACAGCTGCTGGACTGGACTGAAAGTTCCATCCACAGAGACAGAACAGACTGAACAATTTGTGTGTCTGGGTGCAGCCTGGGCAGAGCGAGAGCTGGCAGGGACCAGCTACAGCTCACAGGTCTGGGCATCTGAGTAACACTTCCATGTCCAGGGCTGGCACTTTGGTGCCTTTTCCATAAAAAATTGGCTTTATTTGTAGAGAAAGGTGGGCCAGTTTATCATAGGAGTTGACAGAACTGCATTTTTCCTTCCAGCATGGAAAATACTAGTGCTGGAGGAGCTCAGAGCACTGAGGGAACTTTCCTGCCCTCCAAGAGATTGTTTTGTGTCCACTTAGGGATGCCAGCAGCACGTGTCCTGCCTGCACAGCCCTCCCAACACAAACAGCACCGGTGGGGAAACGGCGCAGAATATCAGCAGGGTCTGGCTGAGGTTTCCACCCAGGCAGGAAATAAATTGGCTGCTGCTGCTGCTGTTCTCTTTTCTAAAGTGGTGCCTGGAATGGGGCCAGCTCTTTTCCCTGCTCTGGGAGACACCCATTGCTTCTCCAGGGAAATCTGGGAGGGCACCTGGGGAACAGGATTGGCTTGTGGGTTTAGCAAGCAGCGGGATGCCGCAGAGGTTAATTGCATCCGGCTGAAGCGCTGCACAAACCGTGAATTTTGGGATGAAAAACGGCTGCAAAACCAAATCCCTGGTGTTGCAATCTGCCCTGGACTGGCCTCCCCCTGTGTGTGTCGGGGTGAGGTGTCTGGGCAGCAGATAACAACACCTCATCCGCATTCATGCCCCGGCTCTCCTGCGGGTGGACATCCGTGCGCTGATGAGGCCGAGAATATCGTCACTTGTGCCTCTAATGGCCGAGCACACGCTGCAAATTCTGCCTTAAACAGAATCTGATGTGCTCAGAAGCTGCACAAGTCTCTGATGGAAAATGAGATCTTAGCAGGAAGCCTAACACCAAACAGAAGGCTCTTTATTGACCATGGGATGCTGCTGTTGGAAGGGGACTGCAGGTGGCTGTTTCCTGTGTAGTAAAACATGTCAGGCTGGTCTGGATGGTTTTTTTTTGTTGTTGTTGTTTTTTTTCCAGACAGTTAAGAAACCAATAAAGTTAAATTGGTAGGACTGTCTAATGTGATTACAGCAAGATGGGGATAAATGTGTTTCCATTAGAGCTTGTTTTGAGATGGGAGGCTGTCATTTTGTGATGAAAAACTGAGATGACAGCGAGTATTGGTATTCCAAGGGCCTTTTTCTAAGGAATGACCTGCTCTGTCTTTTTGACATCAAACATATGTATGCATAAGGAGAGCGCTGGTTTGTGTTCTGGTGCAGCTCCACTTTTAGTCTGAAGTGTTCTATCAAAAATTTTATGAGGGAAGGGGAAAAAAAACCTTGGATGAAAGTGCTTGAATGTGGAAAGGTGGCCCCGGGCAGAGCCTGCAAATTCCAGCTGGGGGAGGATGGGCTGTGTAGGGCTGGGAGGGGCTCAAGCAGAGCCCAGCAGTGAAGGTGGCTCCTGGCCATGGGCTGGTGCCTTCAGGGCATCCCAAATCCCGTGGTACCACTGTTCATGGGACGCTGGAGTTCTGGTGGGAGCTCCTGAGCTGGTGTGCAAGACAAACCTAATCTGATCCCGCCTTTGAGGCTTCGAGTTTGGGTTCTGTCTTGGGGTAATGCCAGTCCTCAACCAGTCCTGGAGCCAGGATTCTGAGTTTCCTCTCCTTGCTATCCACACTTGATAAGAGACCCAGAACTTGCTCCTTGTCTCTTCCAAGAGACAGCTTCCATCAGCTTCCATCTGGTTCCTTTGTATCCCAGCTCTAACCTCAGTGTTGGTTGTTAAATGTTTCACAGGGACTTCCCACTGCCCCTGGGATGTTAATTAAAAGATTTCCAGCCTAAAAAGCCCCCCAAATCCCTCTGCACTATTGGTATTCTGCAAGGAACTACAACGTGGATGGGTGTTTGTGCTGGAATCTCCTGGATGGAGCCATGCATGGATTGATTTTTCCTGGTGGTCAGAAAGAGAGGGAAATGTGGTGTCTGACATCCCCTGTCCAGGAGGTGAAATCTGGAATCTCGTGGATAGAAAAGCACAAAAAGGACAGGAGATGAAAGGCACGGCCCAGATCTCACTAAAACAAAGATGATGTGCCATCAGATGAGTAACACTAGTGGAAAATGCAGGAGCTGACTAATGTTGTAGCCAGAGTAATTGTTTGGAGGACTGGCACTTCTGGTATTTAAAAGATTTAGAGTGAGCTTTCAGTAAATAAAGGAGGAATTGGCCCTGAAGTGCAGGGCTAAGAATTGGCAGCTGAGATTGAAAAAGGAGTGAGGGAGGTGGGGTGTTGCAGGTGCTTTAAGGAAAGAAAGTAATTTTTCAAACTGCATTTCACTTAATTGAGAATCAACAAGAAGGGCTGGACTGGAAAATCTTTATTCCATAGAGCAAAAATCAGCTCAGCGAGGCTGCCCTTGGAGCTGAGGGGAAGCTTCCACATCCCTGTGGATGCAGTCCCATGGGATTATAACATCAGACCCACTTTTTGTGCCACAAAAAAGAGGAGCTCATTTGCTGCTTGGTGTGAGGCTGCTTTTGAAAGGTTTCCTTTGTCTGTGTGTGGTGGCAGCCACGGCAGCTTTTCCAAGCAGGGGATGCTGTTTTCCTGGGATTATTTAATTTCCTTTATGGATGCTGGGTAGCCAGGGCAAGGTAGAAAAACCCTTTTGTGCTGGGCTGGCTTTGTTCTAGTCTGTAGTCTGGGATTTGAGGCTGTCTGGCAGAGCATGTTTGTGTAAATGAATGATCCCGTTCCCTCGCTGCCTTTATCCACCTCACCATCTCCCTGCACCCTTCTCCAGCAATGCCTTTTCCACGGGCTTAAATCAAAGTGCAGAGCTCTGGTGGCTTGAGGCAGTCAGTGATCCTCAGGGTGCTCAGGGCCGGGGAAATGCGGGTGCCATCAAACACCAGCTCCTGACCTGGTTCTTTAAGGGGTTTGCCCATTAAGGTGTGGATGGGGGGCAGGAGAAGGGGATTGTTAATGGGAGCAGAGCAAAGCCCTGCCAGGTCCTAATGAGCTGCCATGCAGAGCTTTTGTAAAGATTCTTGTGGCTTCCAGAGTCACTTTTTTCTTCCTCATTTCTCCCCGGGTTGCTCTGCTCAGCATCAAGAGGACCGTGTGATGTTGAGGACAAAGGTCTGGGCGTGGACCCTGAGGCTCTGGTCACAGCTGTGCCTGAAATTCGTGCTGGGACCAGACTGGGAATGGTTCTTTCTTCTCCCAGTGGTGCCCAAAGCCACGGTGGGGCTGAAACCAAGGGCTCAGAGCTGGCAGGACACAGGGGAAGATTCCATTCCAGCATTCCCAGAGCCTGTTCCCTTTCCGCAGGTCCGGAGCCTCAGGTGTGGAGCTGAGCTGGGGGCTGCTGGTGCTCTGATTAATGCTGCAGCAGGGCTCGTTCTGCTGGAGAGGAGCCTTTCCTCCAGAGACATTAAATATTAATAGCAGCAATAGAGACACAGATAAACAAGAGCGAGTTATAAACTTCATTTTGAGGGCACTGCTGCTCGCTCTGGCAAACTCCTGTCGCAGCCGGCTCAGGAGCACGGGCCAGAGGCTGGGGCTGCATTTAAATATCTGCATTCCCACCTGGAACTCCAAGTTCCTGACTGTTGGCCCAGCAGAAAAAAGCCTCCCTAGCCATGATCAAACCCCTTCTGGAAGGTGACAGTGACCTGCCAGCAGTGCCCCTCATGCAGCCAGAGCTTCCCCAGCCGCTGCCATCTGCGCCTTGTGTTTCCTTATTCCGCTCCAGTGCGTCTGCTCTGCTCAGGAATTTGTTCCACAGGTTCCTGGAGAGCTGAGAGCTCACCTTCAAAAACCAGTCAGGTGTTTTAGCCAGGTTGTTATGAACTATCCAGGATGGGGACAGGGATGCTCTGGTAGGATGAGACTTTCCCCACTGTGTTTGGAGCTGGGGGTGCTCAGATCTTTCTGTGAAGCCTCTCTGCAGCACAAATAACTTCATTCTTTTATCTGAGAATCTTCACGGCGTGTGGTGATAATTTACAAATCACACCTGTTTAAAACCTGCCGCTTCCTGGTGCAAATAGCCAAGGTTTTTGTGATAGGAGGAGTCAGGTATTTTAGGCAGATTGTTATGAATTATCCAGCGTGGATCAGGGTGGGGATGCTCTGGTAGGATGAGAATTTCCTCTCCATGTGGTTGGAGCTGTGGGTGCTCAGATCTCTCTGTGAAGCCTCTCTGCAGCATAAATAATTTTATTTATTTATTTGAAAACCCTCATCAC
Source organism: Parus major (assembly GCF_001522545.3). NCBI lineage: Eukaryota > Metazoa > Chordata > Aves > Passeriformes > Paridae > Parus > Parus major. The sequence goes on from NC_031792.1 coordinate 2,445,862, forward strand.
ATGTGGTTGTAGCTTACAAATCGCACCTGTTTAAAACCTGCCACTTCCTGGTGCAAATACCTGAGGTTTGAGCTGGGCACAGAGGGAAAATCAGTCTAGGAAAAACACTAAATAATCCCAGTGCAAACTGGGAATCGGTAACGAGCCTGGTGTTTACTGCTTAAACAGCTTTCAGATGAGAAATGATTGCAAACTCATATTTTAGTAATGCAAAATATTATTGACTGAATTCAAAGTGAGAGCGTTTATAACATGTCAAGTCAACTTTTGTACTGTAATTTATATTGGATTCTCTTTCCCAAGGGGTGGGAAGGGGGGAGGCAGCTGCTGGCTGCTGGAAACAGCTGAATTTTTGTGTTTTATATGGTTTTAGGTGTTCTTTTGGCTGTATTGCACCTTGTTTTGTAGGGAAGAGCAGAGGGACATGGAAAATAAAGGCGAAAAAAGAGATTTTGGGCCACCCTGCCAGTTTGGAAAACTCTTATTTGAACAAGCAGGTCCAGAAACTGATTCTGGTTTGAGAATGTGAGGTTGGATGGAGAATTCCAGCCCGTCCTGCAAAATAAAATGATGAACTATTTATGCAAACCCACCTGGGCAATGAAAATCCCACCAGGTTTCTTGGGAAGCTCCAGTGGAGCAGAACCGTGGAGCAGTGACCAGCAGAACTAGGAATAATTAATGTAAAAGGAAACAAAACCCAACCAATGGCTGCAGAGGGAAAAGGGCAATAAACCCAAGCACTGCTTTGCCTTCCAAAGGCAGAGGGGTTTAAAATCTCCTAATAATGTATGCAGCAGGGAGGGAGATCAGGCTGGGAATCTGAAGTTTAAATATTAGGAAAAAAAAAGAAAGAAAGAAAATCAGGCAAATAGATCTTGATTTCAAATTTGCTCTCATCATCAGTGAATTATATTGAGTTTCTTTTTATAATGCCGTTGGGACAAACACACCTTAATCACTGGATTTTAGCATGGCCAGCCTGAATGTGTTGAGGTGCTGTTTGCTCAGATCTTTTCAGTCATTAGCAGGAGATGGGGAGAAGATCTGGGGTTTTTTTTTGATTCAGGATCTAATTAGTCCTTACCCACAGAGCCCTGTCCTCTGCTGCTGGCACCTGGCAGCTTCCTGCCCATTTCCACACACACTCCTACTGCTCTTGGTGCTCCAATTTAGCTCTGATGAGAAAAGACAAGTGTTTTCCAGAATTGGATGGCGCAGTGAGGAAATGGCCCTCATCACTTATATTTATGTTCTTAATTCACTCCTCTCTGGTCATTGGCCATTGTACAAGGCCCCCATCATCTCTTCTGGTTGCAACACTTGAGCAGAGTTTGTCTTAACGTGATTTATGGAAGCAGAACTTTCAAGGTAATTATTGAGATTGCTGCAGCAGATCCTTGAAGGGACTCTGAAGGGTATTTTTTGGTAGTGGTGAGGGACTGAAGGGTCCAACAGGCTGCAGGTTTTACCTGACATGGTTTTTTCTCGTTCCCTGTGATGCTGGCAGAAAAAACCTGGAGGTCACCTGTGCACAGAGAGACACAAAACCACCTCCTCCTGCACAGCATAAACCTCAGTGTCCTCCCTGGAACGAGACAGCTTAAAAGGGGAGGAAAATTATGGAGCAAAGAGTTTGGCTAATGCTCGCTTTCAATGCACCAGGACTCGCTGCCATAATTTCTTCCAGGATGGCTTTGGATGGTGTGGCTGGGAGATGGATGGAGCTGTTTGAGCACCCTGATGGGAGCTGAGCAGCGTGGAGCTGGAGGGAGAGGGCTGTGAATCTCCTGGAAGTGCATTCCAGCCAGGAACAGATGTTGTGCTGGTTGAACGAGGGGTTTTTACAAGCCCAGCTCCCCCTGCCCGGGCTCTGCTGGCAATTGCTGCTGTTTGTTGCCCCATTTGCTGGGAGGCTCTGCTCAGATGCAGGCAGGGAGGCAAACACAGGCTCCAAATGTCACACTGGGAGGCACCAAAATAAACCAGCCCTGCTGGAGTTGTGTGCACAGAACCCTCTGTCCCCAGAGCCAGTGACATTTGCAGGCTCCCTGGAGAGCTCTGGTGTCACCTTCCTGTGTACTCAGGGTCAGCTGGATGAAGGGATTTGTGCTTTAGTTTATTTTCTCAGAGGTTTAACCTTCCTTCCCCTTTGGAGCTCAGCTATTGATACCCCCACGTTTGATCAGATATTAGGGGAAACTTCTGGAAAGCATTGGAACAGGCTGCCCAGGGAGGTGGTGGAGTCACCAACCCTGGGAGTGCTCAGAAAATATGTGGATGTGGCCCCTGGGGACTTGGTTTAGTCCAGGGACACCTTCCTATCCCAGGTCACTCCAAGCCTCGTCCAGCCTGGCCTCAGACACTCCAGGGAAATTTTTTCCTCTTACAAGGTTGATGGTGATGCCACTGAGCATAAATAAATTTGAGCGCAGAAATTTCACAGGATTTTGATTTTTTAAAGTTTGGTTTGGTTTTGTTTTGTTTTTTTTTTTTTCTTGGTGGCCCAAAAGTATAACTCAGTAAACTGAGAAAATCAAGGAAAAAATTAAAACCAAGAGACCAGAAACTCTCTGGGGGCATTTTGTGATTAATCCACATAAAACTGAGGAAAAAGGAGAATGCTGAGAAAAGAGTCTGTTTTTCCTGCCTTTCCCTGTCAGGGATAAAAGTCAGGAAGGGCTTTTAAAAATCCGTTGTGTGGCTGTTGCACACTCCCAGTAAAACCAGGAGCATTAAGGATAGCCATGCCTGGAGCCTGAATTATTGTAATGCCATTTGTCTTGGTTATTGCTCAACAGAACCTGGTGCAGGGCTTTGCTGAAGGGATCATAAAGTTGGTGTGAAAAGAGCTGGAAACTAAACAGAAAAGGCTTTTGCAAAAAAGCCATTAAATGAGAAATGGGGTCTGGCTGAGAAGTGGGCCATGAAGGAGGGATGTGGATGTTGCTTTTCCCACTCTTCCTTTCCCATGCTGCTGGAATAACCTGTGCCCCACAGGTGTGTGCCCAAGGCAAATTCCCCTCCTTTCCAGGGTGCTGTGGCTCCTGCAGGGTGCACAGGCTGCAGGGGAGGCCAGGAGTGTCCTCCTGTGCCATCCTTAGAGCTCATCAGTGGCTTTAATCCATATTTTCTATGTGATCCTCTGAGTTCCTATGCCCTTAGTGCTGACTGATGGGTTTAATCCATGTTTTCTACAGGTTGTTGTGAGTTTTTATGCCCTTAGAGCTGATCAGATGGGTTAATCCATGTTTTCCATGAGATCCTGTGAGACACTACCCTGTGAGCATCCCCCTTGCTGCCCTTCCTGCTCCTCCTCAGGCCCTGGGGGGCTCCTGGCAGCTCTTGGGGGGCTCCTGGCAGCTCCTGGGGAGCTCCTGGCAGCTCTTGGGGGGCTCCTGGCAGCTCTTGGGTGCTGCTGGAGCCGTTCCCAAGGTGAGGAGGGAGGCAGGAGGGGCAGGGATGAGCAGTGGCACCTCCAAAGTGCCTTCTCTCGGGGGTGATGCTGAGGAGCTGCCGAGCACCCCTCGCCCTGCTGGGTTGGTTCTGGGTGAGGTGAAGGGGCAGGAATTCGGTGGGGGCTTGGCAAAGCTGGAATCTCTCTCCATCCTCCCCCTGTGCCCCCCAGCAGGGCAGGGAGCAGCAAGGGCACGCAGGGAGGGTTTGTGGCAGCTCTGGAGCAGGTGGAGGAGCAGCCGGGCACTCTCCGGCACAGAGGAAATTAAAAATGGAATGCTGATCTCCTGTTCCCTGCCCTGGCACAGGGAGGTGACACTCTGGGGACACAGTGCTGGCAGCCCTGGGGTCACTGTGCTTTGTGCTGAGGGCGAGGCTAGCTGGCTCCTGGAGAACATCCAGCCTGTCCTGCTGCTCCGTGGGGAGCTGCCCCAAATTCCTGTCAGTCAGAGAGACAGGCAGCCTGTCCACACCTTCCTGAGCTGTTCTCAGGGCTCTCCCAGCACCACATCCCCCCTACATCTCCCCCAAACCTTTCTTTTAATGAATATTTTCTCATTTTAGCCTAGCTCTGAGGTGCTGGTTGAACTCCCACTGGACAGCCATGGGGTGACCCATTGCAATGGAGTTATTTAAAATGGGGAAAAATTTCCTTTTTGGAGCGTTCCTCGTGGAAGTGGCATTCAGGAGGATCAGCACTGTGCAGTGCCTGCTTGTGATTCAGAGAGATCTGGCCTGGGTCAAGTGCAGAGCAGTGTCCATAATTACACCTATAAGGGAAAGTATTTTCCTTTCATCACTGTAAGCCTAATTACATTTGTCAATGGGAGTCCTGCTCCAGAAATCAATACAGAGGGAAGCTCTGCTTGGCTGTGTACGAGAGGAGGGGCATTTCCACAGCCTTCCCTTGGCCCTGCAGCAAATCATGGTAATAACAAATCTATATTTGTGCTTCTCGTGCTTGTTGTTATCTGGATCTCTTTGGTGAGATAACACAGGCAGAAGAAAAGCCGTGTTCTCTCTTTTTTTCCCTTCTGCCTGTGTGTTTTCATATTTTTAAATTAACCTTATCGACTCACCTGTTGCAAGCAGGGCTCTGTTGGCTCCTGGCTGGGGCTGAGATTTCTGCACCAGTCACAAAATCCCAGAATGGTTTGGGCTGGAAAAGACCTTAAACCTCACCCCATTTCCCCCCACCACCATGGGCAGGGACGCCTTCCACCAGCCCAGTCATCTTGAGGCATTTTTATTATAAACTGGGAAAATTTGTGCCCTTTTATAACCAAACTCCGGGATTTTGTCCTGTTTTTGTCTCTCACAAACTTTCACCTGTCCCTGATGGAGAGTTGAAGCTTTGTAGGACATGTGATTATTATTTTTTATTTTTTTTGGGGGTCTCTTTAAGTAAGCAATATATATTCAAGACTAAAAGACACTCAGGAAATGAAATTGCTGGCATTGCTGCTGCTCGGAGAGGAAACCATTTCCGTCCCTGCTAATGGAGGAGGGGTCACAGAAACAGCAGCAGACATCAGAATTAGGCAGGAGGCCGGAAAACCAAACCCAGCCAGGGGAAGCCTCTGGAGGAGCTTGCAGGCTGGTTGTGTTCAGGGTTTTTTTAACATCCCCTGGGGTTTCTGTAACATCTGGAGCAGCTGGACACACGCCCAGTCCTGGCTGTAGGATTCTGATCAGCACCATGGAAGCTGCCAGCAGCCCCCCCAAGGGCCGTGTGTGGCCACTGGATTAACTGCAGGGAGGGACAAACCTCCTCCAAAACCTTCCAGGGGCTTCTCCAGGCCTGGGTTAAGCTGAGACACTCTCAGTGAAGTGATATCCCTGCCTCTCCCGAGATAGGGAAACTCCAGCTGCTGGAGAAGGGTCAGGGAATGGAGGAAAGAGGTGGAATCCCACGTCCTTCAGCCTCTCCAGGTAGAGCAGAGGGGTTTTTTTATGGATTTCCCTGCAGACCGGTCTCTGCAGACCCGGCAGATCCGTGCCAGAGCTCTGCAAATCCCTGGCTGTGCCTCCCAGGGTGGGAGGAATTGGGAATGTCAGGTTAGATAAGCTTTTTTTGGGATAGGGAAATCCTTTGTGTGAGTGAACGAGCCCAGAAACATGAAAGGGACTCGTTGCTGTTGATTGATTTAATGTGAAATACAAAGAGTGGGGATGGGAGGGAGTTGTGGAGGGCTTCCAGGGGTGTCTGAAGCGGCTGGAAGGTGACAGGGACATGAGGGAGCTCTCTGGGGTCTGTGTGAGAGAGGAAAGCTGCAGCTCTCAGCTCCTGGAGAAACACCTCAGGCAGCTGCTGCTGCATGAGAAAGGAAAAGCGAGGCAGGACCTCGAGTGAATCCCAGAGTTCCAGAATCACTGAGGTTGGAAAAGCCCTCCCAGACCTTCAGGTCCAATCTGTGACCCATCCCCACCTTGTCACATCCAGTTATCCTTTAGAGACTCCAGACCACCTTCCTGAGCAGCTCCTCCCAATGTTTTAACAACTTTTTCCGTGTTGAAATTCCTCCTGATGTCCAACCCGAGCAGTTTCCTCTCCTCCCACCACTGGCTGCAGCTGGTTTAGGGCTGGTTCTTCATACCCTGCCTTTGCTTATCTGCTAAAAATTCTCCTCCCTGGGTTCCTGACCCACCCGGGGGACTCCAGGCACTGGGAAAATCCCTGTTCCCATGGGAGAGCTCTGCGTGCCCTCAGGCATCCCAACCAGCAGCTGGAAAATTCATTTTATCACTGCAAACCATCAGAGCACAGCACTGGGAAATGCAGATCTTTCTGCATTTCCTTGAAAACCACCTTAATGTGACAGTTTTCAATAAAATAAAGGAACAGGGCTGGAGGTGAGAAAAAGCACATATATATAATTTCTCAGTTACTGCTCCCAGAGCTTTTTCGATTTGACTGTTTCCCCTCTGATGTGTGAAATCCGAATGTGAGCCCCGGCTTTCTCAGCTCCTTGCCTGTTGACCTCGTCAGAAACACTGAATGCAAGAGGGAAAAAAAGAACAATAAATTGCTTTATGTACCTCCAGTCAGGAGAGCCCTGCACTTCCCCTCCCAGGCAGACTTTTCCATCTGTCACCTCGCTGTGCTGCCTCCAGGTTACCGCAACAAGAAAACTTAATTGAGGCGATGTCAGCAGAGAACGATCCATCCATCGCTAAAGAACCACTTTTGTAACCAATTTCCCTTTTAGCACGACTGGTTTTGTTGCCTGTTTGTTTGTTTTTTTCCCGATAATAATCACTTTCCAGGACTTATTTTCATTCATGCCCGGGCAAACATTTCCGAGCTGTCACTTTGGGCTGCCCGTCCTGTGCGCACCCCGCGAGTGCCGGGGCATAATGAGGGGAAAAATCTCTGCTGCAGGACAGGATAAAGAATGCGAGGACAGAAGGATTATCCCTCTTTTTTTCCCGACAGGGAGGTGACATCGGGAGCCTCTCGGGAGGTTTTTAGCAGTAGTTGGAGACTTGCCGTGCTGTCATTGCAGAGCTGCAGAGGAGCTGGTGATGCTCAGGAGTTGTTGCTGAGCCCGTCCCGAGCTCTCCCCACATCTTTGAAGCATCTTTGTAGCTCAGATAATTTGGCTGTTTCAGAGGCTTCCTGAGCAGGCTGGCTCCTGCCTGTGGAAATAACTGGAATTTTCACATTTTCTCCTGAAGAGGAGATCAGGGTGATGTGCTCCCAGCTCCTCGGTGCTCACAGGTGGAGCAGCAGGCACTGAGAGGTTTCAGGGCTAAAATTTTGGTTCTTTGTCCCTGGGTATCCCAGAGCATCCCTGGCAGCCAGGGAGGGCAGCAGGGCACAGGGAGCTGTCAGGTTGTTACTGGTGCATTTAAATACCTGTAAAGTATTATCTGTGCTTTTCCTTTTTTGTTTTTTATTTCCCCACAATTTTAGGGATGTCATTTCTCTACACTCAGTTTAATTTCTGTGTCGGATGTGAGATTATGCATATTAAAATGTCACTTGTTTTTGTAAGGAAAAAAAACCTTGTGTGACTGGGGGAACAGAGCAAAGGCCAGCCACAGCTTGGCTCTGCTCTTTTGCCACCGTTTCCTATCCTCGATCTAATTTCAGTAAAGCTTCAAATCCGTGTAATTACGCAACAGCCTGACATCCCCACACAGCCCTGGCTTCCGCCTCCCCGGAGCATCTTCCCTCAGCTCCCAGCACTCTCCTGCCTCTCCCAGACTCAACATTTAATAAATGGCAGCGGAGTGGGTGGGGGAGCTGTGTTTACCCCGAGCCTGCCAGGCAGACAATGAACCTCCTCTCGCCCAGATGGCACCGGCTCCTCTCCAAGCTGACAAACAGGGGCTGGTGCCATCCAAACGGGCCCAAACACAGCGAGAGAGCGGCAATTCCAGCGCCTCCAGTGACCATCTGGACACACAAACTGATTTTCTATTTGGATAATAAAGCCTCTCCTACGTCTCCAATATTAGCCGTGTATGGGGATGCTAATTGATTTAATTGACGCTCTCAATGTCGAGCCGTGGGCACTGCCAAGCTTCTCAGTTTGGGTACGTGGAGGGGTTTGATAAATGTTGGAGGGGAGGAAATTGTGGGGTGATTTGGAGGTTTTGGGAAAGGAAGGGATGTGGCAGCTCCTGGAAAATGGGAATCACAAGTTTCTGCCCCAGAAGAGAAGCCTCTGCTGAGCTCCTCTAAGCAAAGGGACAGAATTCTGCTGCTTTCAGTAGTGCTGAACTCTTTTAACTTATTTAATTTCGAACAAAGGTTGTCTTTTCATGTTTTATTTATACATACACATTCAAACACGTATCAGATGTGGTTATATGAGAAATAAAATCGTGGCCAAGTGATTAATATCCTTTATTTTTGGACTTCAGTAGCATCTCACAACTTGGCTCATGACGTTCTGCAGAAAAAACCTTGCATTCACAGACTTTGAATGTAATGAAAACCCTCTCTGTGCCTTGAAAATCTGTTTGCTGGGCTCAAGAAATTTAAATTTTCAGAGAAACACCACTTTTGACCTCAAAGATATTGCCAGGGCTTCTCTGCCAAAAAATTATCCCAGCCTGTCTCTTTCTTTTTTACTTTAGATGACCTTTTTTTTTTTTCCAGCAAACAAACAAAACCAACAACAACAAAAAGAAAACCCACAACCTTGCAGCAAAGTTATCCACTCAAAGGAGTGGCAGAAAGTGATCTCCTGCATCAGGGACAGGATCAGAACCAGAACCAGTTGGTTTTGAAGCTGTTCCCATATAACCTCAGGCTTTTATTCATCAATTTTCCTGATCATTAAAGAGCTTTATGATATTAAGGATATGTAGAGGTGGTTGGTATTTCCTAGGAAATGCCTCTTCCACTTGAGCCTTTGCCAGTCTTCAGGGGAATATTTTGCATTTTTTTCCCCTGTGCTTTCTCTTGTTTCTAACAGGAGGAGTGTTGGCCTCATTTCCTGTTGATTTTGCTCTGTGCAGACTCCTCATTTACTGGTAAATCAGGAAAACACAGCCAAGCACTTTTTGTGAAAGGCAGGTTGGGTTTGGAGGGGAGGAAAGCGGCTCAGAGGAGGCACCTGCAAACCACCAAATTGTTGGCCTGAAATCCTTTTATCCAGTGAAATGGTTGGGAAAAAGGGAGATAATTTGGATTTTAGGAGCAGGGATTTAGGCTTTTCCAAAAGGTGGGAGAGTCCAAGTGAATGCTCTGGGCTGCCAGGGGAGGATCATGAGGGGAGAAATGACAATTTTCTGGGGACTTGACCCCATCTTCTCAAGGGTGGAGGCTCCTGTCAAGTGGCTCTGGCAGGAATCTTGTCCCCTGATGTCACTGCACTTGTTAATTGGACTTGACAGATGATAATGAGGGAGAGGCTGTGGCTGAGCAAGGGCAGAGGGAATGGCAGCACTCCTGGGGGAACAGGACAGAGCAGAAGAGTCCAGATGTCCACGAGTTACGTGAGGTCACTCCAATTATTAATCTTTGCCATTTCTGCTCCCAGAGGTGGCAGGGCAGAATCAGCGACTCTGAAGTGAAGGTTATTTATCTCCAGTTCACAAACCTGGCTTGGCATCACTGTTCAACCTCATGAAAAGGAGTTTTTTGGGGAGGGACCCTCTTCTTTTGAGGGTGTGTGGGGGACAGATCCCCTGAGCAGATGTGGAGTTGGGGGTGATACTGTGGTGCCATGTCCCCAAAATGAAGCTCTGTTCCCTGGAACTGTGGTCCTGTGCCCACATGCCTTATGGATAATGCATGATTTTCCTTAATTAGCTTAATTAGCCTGGAAAATGGGGTGGGGAGGGTTGACCTTTGCTGGAAGGTCAGTGTGTCCTCCCCTGGACAGGGGACATTGTGGCCTTGGCAGCGAGCAGGACTCAAATGCTGGTGCTGCTCCATCGAGGAGAGGGATTAAGTCCTTGAAAAAGGTGGGATTTTACCCCCTCAGGGGCAGGATCGGTGTCTAAATTCCAGAGTAGGATTGGGCTGTGTTTTGTGCCTCTTCTCCCCACGAAAAGCAGGTGACAGCAATTCTCTGTCTGCTGAGAAATGGAGCTGTCCCAGAGTCCTGAGCAAACAGTTGAGAGCTGCAGCTGTGCCGTGCCTGTCATGAGAAAGAACAGCCTTGTTTGTCACCAAATCACACAAAAGCGGCACCTTTTCTAGAGCAGTCACATTTGCAGGGTGCTCAGAGGCTTCTGAGTGGCACAGGCAATATTTCCCCTGTGCTGGGAACCTGCCCAAGTCGAGGGGACTCACTCCAGGGTTAGGTTGGAATTGGATCCCCTTGTCTCCCCTGGCTCTGGGCTCTCCTGTTTTCCCTTGTAACTCCCAGGAAACTGCCTGGCCAAAATGCTTTTCCCTCTCTGGGATGAGTCAGGGGGGGAAGAGCTCCTGTTTAACTGGAAAAGGGGCTGGGGGCAAAGGAAGGGGAAGAATTGCTGCCAGAGAGCTGTGGAATGAATGAATGAATGACATTTGTTTAAAGACACATAAGGAGATTAATGATGGGAGTTAAAGTATGAAAGCAACAGGGCCTAAGTGTGGCATTAATGGAATCCATTTTCTCCACCATCTCCTGCAGGAACTCTTTGGAAGTAGAGAAAGGGGAAAATCACTTTGCAGTAATAACTGTTATTTATATAAGAGAACAGCTTTGGATATATCAAAATGCAAGGTTTCAGGGTAATAACTGGCCCCTCACAATCATTGTTATCCATTTAAAAGACACTTTCTGTGATGGTGAAGAGATGGAGGAAATAGCCCCAATCCTGCAACTGATCCAAAATGAAGTTTATTTTATTATTGTCACCATTAGTCAGTCCCCAATCTGATAGGATTGTATTAAGAAAAAGGAGAAAAGGCTGGAGGAGATGAAGGGGGGCTGATAATCAGAATTTGTTGGGGCCATTTGATGGGTTCATTACAGACCTGGGGCCTCATCTTGGCTCCCTCCAGAGCCTCCCTCCACCGTGGCTCTGCTCCTTGGGCAGGAAATCTGTCTTGCACAAAGCAGGAGCTCAGCTCTTCTGCAGGAATCAGGAGAGGCTCATGAATGATTCATGAGGAGGGATTGGGGGTAGCAGGGAAGGATGATAATAATATTCTCCATGTGTCAAAATATAACAATAATTTGACCAGCTCTAATTTTTAATAACCACTGGGTTTGGGAGCAGATGTGATGGATGAGCTGGAGCAAGCCATGGTCTCCCAAGCTGGCTTTTCACTTCAGAGCACCAAGGCCACTCTCTGAAATATTAGAGCTGTATAAAACCTCTCAGACTGTGGGAGGAAGGAGCAGAAAGCTGAAAAGGAAGGGACAAAGGGTCTGCTCTGCTTTCATAATTCCAATTAGAATAAGTGTTAGAGATGATCCTTAATTGATCCTGGCTCAGAGCGGCACTGGAGCAGGAATTTTATCATCTTTAAACCTCCAATCTCGTGGAGTGAGGCCTTTCAGAAGGGTTTTCCCCTTGAGCTCTGCAGGGTGTTACCCTGAGCAGGGGATGAGCTGAGAGGGGTGGCCAGGAGTGGGTGACAGAGAGGGGAGGTTGGGGATTTGGATGGGGTCACAGTTTGCTGTCCCAGACGTGGCCCAGGACGTTTCTCATGTGGGAAGAGGCAGGGTGGGATGATAAAGCAGCCCTGTTTCTCCAGGCAGGCTCTTTCTGGCTGGGATAATGAAAAAGAATTGGATTTGTGAGGGCAGCTGACACAGCTGGCTGTCTCCAAGATGTTTTCATTGCTGTGTTAAGAAGTCTTTTACAGACTTGGAGAAGTACTGGGAACGTGGTGCTGCCTGAGGCTGTCAGCCCTGAATCCTCACATGACAGCAGCGTGAGTGAACCCCCAGCAGAAACCCAGAAACCCCCAGCAGAAATTCCAGGACCACCCAGTGGAATACCAGAGAGTGGGAAGGAGCCTTGGCAAGGCCCTGCTCTCCCCTAAGAGTGTGCTTAGGCTTGTGAGTGTCAAACATAAGTGCTGGCTTCAGCTCTTGCAGGTATCCTCATTAAGATGGTTGGAAGGAGGAGGATTTAATGATCTGAACCATGACTTCAATTAATCAGTATAAATGTTGCTTATTTATAACATAAAGCCCGGCCTATGGATAACTCTGTTGTTTAATTAAGCTTATCACTGGGAACCTGATCCAGTTCCTTGCTGCATTAATGTCACTAATTCAGAATCCCCTCTTAGAAGCTTCAGAACAGACTGCAGGGGATGTAATTCACTCCACTCCCTCTGCTTTACAAGCCTGGCTGGGTCTGGAACATCTCAATCCTCACCCAGTGCTGGTGCTGATTCCTCCCCGATCCCACCAGCTCTTCCATCATTCCTGACATCCCAGGAGCCCGGAGCAGCTTTTTCCTCGGGTTTGTTCAGCCTTGTTCACTAAGAGTTTTTGTGTCTGCTTTAATTTACTCTCTGCAGCTGAGCCTTTTTCTGTAGCTTTGCTTTTACTCTCTTCCTTTCTTGCTCTTCGCTTGCCCTCTCCAGTTTCTGTGTGGTGTCTTTAAAACTTTTCCAGATGCAGGAGAATCTGTAATGAGCTCCCAGGCTGAAAGCAAAAACTGTTTGCACAGAAGTTCTTCTTTACCCACACTGGAGAGCCTTGCACTAGGAACCTCAGAGATTCTTGGGAAAACTTTGCATAACTTTTTAAGGATTTTGTGGTTGTTTTTCCTGTAATGCCAGGGATTCTCCAGGCAATGTTTGACACCCCCCCTGCTTAGGGGTGGTCTCCAGAGGATGCTGAGACAAATTGCTCTGAGCGAGGATGTTGCTGTGCATCACTTCACTCACTCAGGGCTCTGCAGATCCCTTCTCTCAAAAAAACATTGGAAAAAAAAAAACAAAGTGGAGCTGCCTTTTTTTTTTTTTTTTGGTCCAAACGACCAGAAAAAGTATCCTGGGATTAGATGAATTAGCAGTGTGCTGCTAAGATGGATGGAAAGACAGGGAAAACCATGTCAGAGTCCAGGGAAAAGCAAATTGCTCTTTCTCTTTCCCATCCAGAAGTCAGGGAAGAAGCCATCAGGGGAGAAGGATTGCAGTGGGCAGAGCATACTAACGAGGGAAGGCAGGAAGACATTAAAGCAACCCATTAAATCAGCTGAAGGCTGAGTGGCAAAAAATAAATAAGTAGAGGCTGTGCAGATTGATCAGTATTGGATCTGAAGGGCTTCCACATCTGCTGTGGCAGCTCTTTAGCATCTCATTCCAGCGTGACTCAGCAGCAAAAGGTGTTTGTTCTATCAGCAAAGCGCAGGGATGACAACAATCCTGAGGCAGGGGAAGGCTCAGGTGTTGTTTTATACCTGGATCAAACTCTTTTATGTGGTTTAAGACATCTGGATCCTCTTCCAGAGAGGTGAGATTTCCAATGTCACCTTTTCCCAGCTTTAGTCATCTTTTCAGCTTTTCTGTTGGAGCAGACAGGTCTGGGGGAAGGCATCTCTGCCCATGGAAGGTGTCCCTGCCCATGGAGCTTCTCCCTGCCCATGGCAAGAGGGTGGAATTTGATATCTCTGAGGTCCTTTCCAACCCAAAGGCTCCCAAACATAGTTTGACTCTTCTATCCACACTCAGCCACATGCCATTGACCCATTTATCTTTACACACATTCCTGCTTCCAGGGATTCCCATCTCCCAGATGATCTGTTTGTAGTGCTGCTGACTTTGTGATGTTCTCAAAGGCCTGAGGATTGAGGCAGAATTGTCAAATTTTGGTGGCAGAAAGGCTGTGTCTAAACAAGGCTTCCTGGCACATTAAATGTTTATCTGTCTCATGGTCCTGGAAAACCTTGAGGAGCTGCCTTATCTCTTCACTCTTCATCCATCATGGGAGGATGAAAATCATTCCACCTCTCATTTGTCTGGCTCATATCTTTATAGGAATTGTCATATCTACATCCAGCATGGTCAGTCCTTGTCCTTGTCTCCATCTTTTGGAGATTTGTCACAGCAGCAGTGGCCACTGGTCTGTTAGAGGAACAGAAGTGGTGCAAAACATCTCTAAACTCTCCATATTAATGCAAACAACCCCCAAGATCCCTCGACAACGTTTTTCCCCTCCTCACTTTGATATTGGGGGTATATCCAGTGCTGTTTCCTGTCTCTGTGTGTGGATTAATGCCTGGATGGGGGAAGCCAGGACCTGGAATTTCCCTCCTGCATCCTTTGGGCTGAGCTGTGCATCCCCTGCAGTGCACTGGGGTTTGCCAAAGCTGTGACCTCCCTGAAACAGGGAGGTGCTGGAAATAGAACAAATGCACTTTAAATGCTGAGAAATCCCAAAGGGTTCAGAGGAAAATGGTCTTAAAGCCTCACTTAATGGAAATTCAGTGGCTTTAGAGGGACCCCCAGTTCCTTAAATCCTGTAACCTGCTGTCTCATCCTCAGCAGGATCAGAGGAAATGGCCTCGAGTTGTGCCAGGGGAGGTCTGGATTAGACATTAGGAAAAATTTCTCCATGTAAAGGCTGTCAAGCACTGGCCCAGGCTGTCCAGGGTGCTGAAAGCATTCCAAAAACGTGTGAGTGTGGCACTTGAGGACAGGGTTTAGTGTCTGTGGTGGTGGCTTGATGATTTTAGGGGTCTTTTCCAACCTGTGAACAGAAGGAGGTTCAGGAAATGGTTTCCCCAGCAAGGCTGAGTGCCAGGTTTGGGAATGTTTCTCTCCTTAAATCCCTGTCAGTCAGAAAATCCCAAAGTGTTGCAGATCTTTGTGAGCCACTGAAACTCAGCCACCTCTGAGGATGGAGCTCTGGGATTTTGTGGGGTTATGGGTACAAAACACATTTATTGAGGGGATTTTGTGGGGTCTGGGTCCTTTTCTGCCTGCTCTCTGCCAGCTCTGCAAATCTCACAGCTCCATTATTCATTGCCATCTCTCAAATCCATCATTAGAGCCATAAATCCTGCTGGACTTTCCCATTTGTTTGTTGGCTTTTTTGTTGTTGTTGTTTTTGTTTTTTATCTCAGAAATTTACCCATTGTTTCTTCCTGCCTCATTCTTTTTGCTTGCCTGGCAGTGGCACTTGGGGTTTGTGTGGTTATTTTTCTTATATTTATACTCTCCACTGACTTAATTAAGTTCTTGCTCATTTCTTGGTCTTGCCAAGTTTATTGGCCCCACCAGGGCTTCCCAGTGCTCTCTTCCTACAAAACCACAGCTGCTGCCAGTCACCTGAGACCACGAAAATGGGCAGGAAAAACTCCTTTGGAAACTCAGCTTGACATTATGGAAGCAAAAGACAGGCAGAAAAAATGATCTTCCCAACTCGGGTCAGTGTTTTTAGGCTGGATTCCTAGGAAAATAAGATTTAGGCATTTAGGGGATGTGGGTGGCCATGCAAGAGCTTGGATTTTGGCAAACTCTGATCCAGTTTGACAGATGGGGCTTTGCAGAGCTGCTGAAAATCTGGATTAGAGGGCAGTGCTATGGGGAGCTGCTGCTGGGAGAAAAGTTTCAGGGAAAACAGATAAAGCCATCCCACCACAGTACCCTTATCCATGCAGAAACAATCTCCTGGTGGCTGGAATTCCCTGGTTTTGGGGGTTTGTGGACAGGCAGGAGAGCCCCTGGTGTTCATTTTTCCAGCCTGTCCCTTCCTTTCAGAGCCAGAATCCCATTCCCTGACCTTGCACCTCGGGAAGGTTCAATCCCTCATTCTTCTTTCTCCCTGCTTTCCTCTCCTTGTTTTTGGGAATTCTCTTGGCAGGTTTTTCAGGGCATAGAGTGGCACTGAACTGGTCCCAATCCCAATATTTAAATCCCCAGCTCAGGATTTTCTCCACAGCTGCAGCGCCTCAAGTCTGGCTGTGAAAACTCACAGGAGTTTCCCTTTAAAATCAGTTTTCTGCCCTGCTTTGGTACCAGAGGGTGGGTTCAGACCCCCTGAGCCAGCTCTGGATGGGAATTTCCCATTTTAGACCCTTTTCTTATACTTTTGATGCCTTTTTGCTCCTCTTTTCGTGCTGGGGGTGTTCGCTGCTGCTTCAGAGTGGGATTGATATTCCCCAAATCAGGTGAGATGAGAAGCCTGGAGGGTTTTTACCTGCCTGCCCTAGAGGGATGATGTTTGCTGGGATCCTGGGATGGTCCCACTGAGGTTTTGCATCCCAGCATGATGGACAGATCACCACCTTCCTTCTCAATTTTCCTGGAAACTCCAGGTCTCAGGCAGTGTAATTCTGATTTTATGTACACAAAGCAGTTATTAAAGAAGATAAAAGAGAGATTGTGTTTCAAGCAGCAGGAACTAAAGCCCTCAGCTGTTTTTATCACATCTCCCCTGAATTTGCTCTCTCTGGATAGCAGGAATGAGAGGGAAGCTCCATTTAAATGCAGATTTCCAGTGCTGGCCAAGAGCAATAAATAGCCCTCTGCTACCCCAACCAGACAAACATTATCAAGCCTCTTTGTGAAGGAGATTTTATGTTTTCAGATCTTCTTTTTTCCTTGATGAGATGCTCTTCCCTCGCAGAGTAATAGCGTGTTGACGCCTTTTTATTTTATTTTTAAGCAGCACTTCAGAGATTATAATGGAAATACAATCCCACCTGTTTCTCCACTGGAGCTCCACTTGACAGCCCAGTAATGAGGAACTGTGCAAATTTCTTCTCTTTTACTGTACTGACAGCCTGGAGGGTTGATACCTTATTCAGCAGAACAGGAAAACACAAAATAAGGCAATTTTGGCAACAATTTTTAATCACCTGACCCTGCAGCCTCGTGGTTTTGGAGGTGGGTTGGAGCTCAGGAGGATGGGGAGATGTGGAGGTCTGGGGTGATCCATCTCCTGCTGTTCCTCAGCAGGATTGTGGGTGTTTGGAGAATGAAATATTTTCCTGGAATTCTTTTGGGTTTCCTGGTTTGGAGAGGAAGGACCAGTCGGCTCCGGTGGCAGGTACTGGATCTGCTGGGAGACTGGACTGGGCTGGACTGGGATTACAGCTCTTGCTTTGATAAATCATAGAGGATTTGAGGGGATGGTGTGACCAGCAGGAACAGGGAAGTGAGGAGCCACCTGGAATTCCCTGTCCAGTTCTCATGGAATGAGGGATATGGAGGGGCTGGAGCCCCAGGGGTGGCTGAGGGAGCTCAGCCTGGAGACAAGGAGGCTCAGGGGGGACAGCAGCAGGAATTTCTCCATAGAAAGGGTTGTTAAATATCAGAAGGGGCTGCCCAGGGAGGTTTGGAGTGTGTCCAGGGAAGGACTGGTGGCACTCTGGTGGAGATTGGGTGCATT
Source organism: Parus major (assembly GCF_001522545.3). Lineage (NCBI taxonomy): Eukaryota > Metazoa > Chordata > Aves > Passeriformes > Paridae > Parus > Parus major. Next base: position 2,463,069 of record NC_031792.1, read on the forward strand.
TGGACTCAATAATCCGAGAGGTCTTTTCCAACATCAGTGATTCTGTGGCTGTGTTTACAGCATAAATCAGAGGAGGTTGTAGGTGTGATCTTAACCTGTCATTTGGGACACTTAGGAAATATTATAGGTACCTTTATGTGTTTTTCACTTGGAGGGACAGGTTATGAACAGTGAAATATCCTGTTTACCAAGCCACTGCTGTGTTAAATCTACATTTTCAAGAGATGCCTTGAGATGAAAATCATGTTTCTGAGTATGACTTTACATTTCAAAGGTATAAAAAGCATGTGAGAAAATGTAAATTAAAAAAAAAAGCCGTGAACGAGGAGAGGTCAGCTGCACACAGTTTGTTGTGGCTGTGTGTAATCCTCACAGTGGCATCTGTTCCCTGTTATTGTTATAAAAATGTGACTTCATGAGATTTGGGATGAATCACGAGCTGGGGAGCGATGTGGAAGCTGGCTGGCAGTGGGATCAGCCTGTCAGAGTGCATCTGTTGGCAGCCTGGCTGGGGCAGGCAGCGCTGCGGGAGCCACAGGGCCCTGGGGAATGGAGCTGGAGCCTTTTCTGCTTCCTCAGCCCTGCTTGGAACCAGCTGAGGGTGGTGAGGACTGAATTTCAGCGCTGGGGCACTGAATCAGATGATGGCTGTGTCTCACCCAGCTCTGGCAGACAGCTGTCTGCAGCTCGGGGAGCTCACAAGTGACAGCCCTGCCAGGCCCCCGGACACTGCTGTGGCACAGAGAGGCACAACTGAGCTGTTTGGGGTGAGAAATGAGTGTCCTTCCTCCCCCTGGAGAGGCAGAAGGGGTTGAGCATCTGCTGTCACAGCTGGCTGTGCTCAGGGCTGGAAGGGCTGAGCCACATGGCCCGGTGTGGACTTAGGGATGTGGGGCTTGGAGGAGGCACAGGGAACTCCTTGTGCAGCTCCTGGCTCAGCACAGAGCACCAATTCCTGTTCCTTGTGCAGCTCCTGGCTCAGCACAGAGCACCAATTCCTNTCCTTGTGCAGCTCCTGGCTCAGCACAGAGCACCAATTCCTGTTCCTTGTGCAGCTCCTGGCTCAGCACAGAGCACCAATTCCTCCTTGTCCTCCATCCCTGATGGCTGAAAATTCCCTGCAGGACAGTCAGTAAAATCTGCTTTTCTCAGAGGGATTTAAGGAGAGAAACATTCTCAAACCTGGCACTCAGCCTTGCTGGGGAAACCATTTCCTGAACCTCCTTCTGTTCACAGAAGGGTCCCATCCCCTTGCATTTCTCTGGCTCCTAATTATACCTTTATTTTTTCTGCTTCTTGCTCTTAAATCATTAACTTTGAGCATTGCCTTTGAAATCTGTGTCTGATGGAGTTTTGCAGGGGAAGTCACTTGTTGCTTGAACCTTGATTGATTATTACCCAGTTATTCCAAAGGGATAAACTCTCCTGGTTTGGTGCTTCTGGAGCGTGGATTTAGTATGGAAAATCCGAGTAAATTGAATAAAAAGCTAATTATTACAACATAAGGGATGTTTTTCTGACAGAATTGGAACATCCCATGGGAAGAGATGTTCTTCCTGAGAAAAGCTCAGTCCTGGCTGGCTTCACTCAGTGCCTGGGAAATCCTGAGCCTGCAGATCCAGGTGCTCCTGGCTCCCTCTGCAAGGTTTATCTCATCATTCATGGAGAAGCAGTCTAGACCAGAGACATTTATCATGATGGGCAAGACAGAAGTGATTTTTGAGGGCAACAAAGTTCAAAGACTTTGCTGTAAGTCTTCAGGATTAAAGATTTACTTGATGCATCTTCCTCTGTTTAATAGACAGGAAGGGATGAAAGGGAATTTCTGGAAAGATTTTCGTTCATACTTAATGATGCCACTATTAGATGAGCTTTGGCACTGTGTCCCAAGCCATGAAGCTTTAAAACCAACCTTTTTTAAACATTAAATGACCTTTTTTCATCCTCCAGCTTTAATAAATAAAGATTAGTTCAGCCTCATTACCTCCCTAGTCCTGGGGTGCTGGTGTAATATTTAGTTAAAGTAACCAGTCTCCCAAAATGAGCACATTTTGCTGGTTTCCTATCCTAAATCCCACAGGGACACTGGAAATTCTACTGGAATTTGATCTGGGTTCTGGAAGTGCTGCTGCCACTTCCAGCCTGGGTCCAGGCTCTTCATCTGAATTCCTTCATCTCCAAAACCTGCACTTTCCTCTTGTGTTTGCTCCCAAAGTTCAAACTCCATCAGAGCTGAGCAGGTAAAAGAGTTTGCTGTTGTTATTTTGGGTTTCTTCCCTTCTTCTCTTTCCTTCTTCATCTTCAGGAAAGTTTTCAAGATTCTCAAAAATAAGAATAGAAAATCCCATCCTGAACAGAGATTAAAAAAAAGCTCTGTGCAAACTTTTTTGCTTAGCTTGAGGAAACTATTCAAAATGCTTTGGTTTTGACTATTTTTATATTTAGAAATCATTTAACTGTACATTAGTGGAAATGGATTTTGTTTGAAAGCTGCCAATTAGGAAAATACTTGAAAACATTCCCCAGTTTAGAGATTTTGAAGCTTTAAATTAGAAACTAATGAATCTGAGAATGCTGACATGAACTCCCCCTCTGCTGATCTTTAATTTCACAGAGTCAGCACCTGAGCAGGAGCTGCATGAGGTGATTTTCATCAGGCTCAGCACATGGATTTACCCTTCCCTGGGAGCAGGGCTGCAGGAAAAGTTTCTACAAGAACTTTCTCCTCTGCTTCTCTCCTGGAAAAGTGGAGTTTGTGGAAAATTGTTCTCCCAGCTTTATTCTAATTAAAAGAAGTCATCAGCCATATTAATATCCTAAAACTCCTGCTTCTGGCCTTGGAGGAAAGCACAACCCTTTTTGTTGCATAATGAGTTTAAGATGAACTCAATTTAACTCCCATAAAACTGAGGAAAGATAGGAACAGAAGGGATTTTTGAGTATTATCAGGATGTGAAGTAAATCTGGCTGGTGTGGGCCACCTTTGGGCTTCCCCTGCTGGGGTTAGGGCAGGGCAGGGCCACGGAGCTGCTCCTGTGCCAGGAGAGAAAAAATCCCACTGGGATGAGCAGGGCAAGGCTGAGAAAAAGAGGTTTGGGGCTGGGTCAAAGCCTTAGGGGCAGGAAAACCAAAGCAGAAGGTGCCTGGGCCCCAGGCAGGGGGGTCTGGGCTGTGTTGGAGACTCCCTGTGGCAGTGAAGGGTGGTGGGAGCAATGAGGAGCTTCCAGAGAGGCCCCTGTGGATCCCTCAGTCCCGGCTCCAGCTCAGCATCCCCGTGCTGCTCTGAGCCTGGTCCCAGCCAGCTCTGCCTTCCACACCTGTGTGTCCTTCTTGCCTTGCTCTCAGGACTCAGGATACCTCCCTGATGGGCTTGCTTTCAGTTCCCAGCTCATTTATCCTTTTTTATCCTTTTCCCTACCAAAAACAACCCCAACTCAAACCTGCTGCAGCACAAGGACGGGTTCCAAAGCTCCAGCAAAGCACCCTGGCTGCTCCAGGGAGTTCCCTTTTTCCCTGTCACAAACCAGCAGAGCCCCACTAATCCCTGCTCTGCTCCCCTACACCTGATCCAGCACCTGAGCAGTCCTGAATGGCATTACTCCCTGTGGAGTGGTTTTTTGGAGAGGAAAGACAAGAATTGGTGTTTTTTTAATGCACACACAGAGCATCAGCGCTGCTCTTCCCCAGATCAAATGGCAAAGCTGCCTTCTGGGGGGAGACCTCCTGTTAGCAAGGATAAGATGCCAACTCTGAGATGCCAACTCCTCATGGAATTCTGGCCTGAATGCTCCACTCCTGAATCCTTTTTGCCTTCCCCCCAGAAAACAAAGATCATACCCCTCCTCCACCTGCCACAGACCTGGGTGGGCAGCCCCAGGAGCCGGGTTCAAGAGTCAAGAGCGTTCTGTTTGAAAAATATTTGTCCCTCCCCACCCACGGCTGCCCACGTGCTTCCTGAAATATTCCAGCTCTCAGCTCCCTATCAATGCTTCAACAAAAGAATCAGCCAGGGTTTTTGGGGATGTTTTGGGGTGTGAGGCAGTGCCTGGCTCTGGGGTTTGTAGGGGTTCCCAGCTGGCTGTGCCTCTGGGAGCAGCCAGCCCGTGTGGCAGTGGGAGCCTGGCAGTGTGGGTGGCTGTGCTGTGCCATTCCAGCAGGTAAAACAGAGGCTGCTGAGGAGATGTCACCACCCACCTGTCTGGCAGGACCTGGGGAGTGGGAGAAGCAGCGGGAAAGGCCGCGTGTGGGAAGGGGGACGCGCCAGCTCTGGCGCTGACGGGAGCACAAACAGAGCTCCTGCAGGGATCAGCGAGTGTGGGCACGGGGAGGGGAGAGGAGAACCCAAACCTAACCCGTGCCAACACCTTTTCCCCCCACAGCTGCCATCCTGGATGACCCCATGGAGTGCAGCAGAGGGGAGAGGCTCTCCATCACCCTGGCCAAGAACCGCATCAACCGCGCGCCCGAGCGGGCGGGCAAGGCCAGGGTGGAGGTGGACATCTTCGAGCTGCTGCGGGACAGCGAGTACGAGACGGCAGAGACCAGTGAGTACCACCCCAGAGAGCCCAGCTCTCCTCCCAGGAGCTGTCTGGCACACTGAACTTGTGATTTTGTGCCAGTCAAGAAGGAACAGGGAGGAAAAAACCCATCTCTGCGCCTTGCACAGAGCAGTTTTCATTCCAGGTGGATGAAATGTGCTGGTGCGATCCAGACTGAGAGGATCCCTGCCCCCAGTGAGCTTTGCCACCACTCAGTGGCTTGGGACAAATAATTTCCTTTAATCTGCCTGTCAATAAACAGGGGTAATGCTGATCCTTTGTCAAGCACTTAATGCTGAGCAAACAAGAGACTCTCAGGCAAGTTGGGCTCAATTAAGTTGTTTTTGAAACCCTGTGGAATCCTGTGTGTCAGCAAACATGACAGCTCTTCCTGGAGCTCGAGATTGGCAGCAGATTTATTTACACCAAGTGAAGTTTTTCAAGTGATGTTTGAAATCATGAGGATGAAGAGGAGCTGATTTCCAAAGAGCAGCAGATTTCCCACGTCACTTTAAAATCCGTGAATGGAACTGTTCTTAGGGTTTTATTAGGTATTATTAGGATTGTTCCTCTGGATGCCCAATATGCCAGTTCTGTGCTGATGAATAAAAAAGAAATTGATGGTCACGGTCCCACAGTTTGAAAGGAAACCTAAAGGTCTTTGGTGTTTTTTTCCTGTAAGAGGGAAAAGCCTTTGGAGTAGGAAATCCTCCTTTTAGAATCATTTTCAAGCCGACCTTTAGAGTTCAAGGGAGGTCTATAATTTTTTATTGCCAGTTGGCTCGAGAAAGCTGGAGGATTCATTTTAAATAATAGGGATTTTAGGCTCGTTTCCTTGTGATTGTGCATTCCATGACTGTGTGATCTGCAGGGTATCCCCAAAAAGTGTGGCAGAGTCTTGTGGTTTGGGACTGGCTGTTTTTTCATGGAGTTTTGGTGGGTTTTCTGCCCAGCAGTGCTCAGGGGTCTCCAGGTGAGCTGGCAGAGCAGCTCTGTGGGGCTGTGGGATCAGCACATCGCTCCTTCATTTCCTGAACGAGCGTTTGCATTATTTATAGAAGTGTGCAGTTAATAAAGAGCGTCTCAGCAAGTACCTGGGCTCTATTTATAGAGCCTGTCACCCTCGAGGCAGCCTGGATTAAACCCAGCTCAGGGACTTGCATCCAGAACTTCTCCACTGCTTTGGATCCCTCCATTTCTAAATATTTTCCTGGTCTTCCCCATCTCTGTTGTCCACTGTTGTCCCCTAACTTGGCACAGCATTAGGGCAGATCCAGTTTACCTGGCCAGACCTTGCAGAAAGGATGGGAATTGCCTGGGTTGAATGGAATCCCAGAATCCCAGGCTGGGAGGACTTTAAAGTGCATCCAGCTCCAGCCCAGCCTGGCCTTGGACACTTCAGGGATCCAGGGGCAGCCGCAGCTTCTCTGGGCACCTGTGCCAGGGTCTCCCCACCCTCCCAGGGAAGGATTTTTTCCCACTGTCCCATCTATCCCTGCCCTCTGGCAGCTTGAAGCCGCTCCCCCTTGCTCTGTCACTCCACCCCTGTAAAAAGTCTCTCTCTATCTTTCCCTTTCCCTCTTTTCAGCTGGAAGGGACAATGAGGTCACCCCAAAGCCTTTTATTTTCCAGCAAGCCCAGCTCTCCCAGCCTTTCCTCACAGCAGAGCTGCTCCATCCCTCTGATCCCCTTGGTGGTCTCCTCTGGACTGACTCCAAGCACATTCCCAGTTTGTCCCTTAAATATCCCAAATCTCCCTGTGAGACTTCTGGAAAACAACAGAACTCCTCATTTTCCTGAGCCTTCTTTGTCTTTAAAGAACCCAGTGGCATTTTTAGCTCCATTTTTGTTCCTTTCTCATAAATATCCTGCTTGTAGCAGCATTCCTGGCCTTTAACTTTTTTTGGGAAGCAGACTTGATTTCAGTGACCCCAGAGCTGCTGTAAGGATCATGAGAGAGATTTCTGCCTTATTTTCAACCTGTGACACTGCTCAGGAATTCTTCTCTTGGAAGGTTTCTCCAGCAGAGGAATATTAATTGGCTGAGAATGAAATATTATGCAAGAAATTGTTGATTTCTGCAAATGTTGTGTTTGGGGAGAAATTGGAAACAGGGCAAGTGAGGAAAGGGCATCTCCCATTTCCAGTTTCCACCTTGAGGTGATTTCCTTTGTTTTCTTTACTTGGATTTTTAGAGTAGCAATTGGAGCAAATTGACTTGATTTTGGTGAATTTTGCAGTGTGTTATTTGCCTTTTCTGCGGAGGGAAAAAAAAATGTCTGGAAGCTTTTCTTAGAAAAGGAATAATCTGGATTCTGTATGGCTCTGCTATTAATGTCACTGATGTTATTCTTGATTTATCCTGGTGGCAGAGGAAAATCAGATCCTCAAACTTAAATTTCAAGGCTTTCATGGCTTTCAAATGCTTCAATACATTGCTGGTATTTGTTATGACACACAATATTAATAAAAACTGTTGAGATGTTTTAACCTGTGACTGCAAAGCTGTTTACAGCTGTTTAATACTGTTCTCACATTTCACACTCTTTGATTCACTCTTAAATATCACAGCTCCATGCTTAGCTGTCAGATCCAGGAGTGCTGGGATTACACCATGTATTGCATAGAAGAGGAAGAAGAATTTAGGGGAGTTAAGGTTTTTATTTGGGGAGTCAAGATTTTTATTTTATATTTTATTTTATATTTTATTTTATATTTTATTTTATATTTTATTTTATATTTTATTTTATTTTTTTCTGGAGCTGTTTTTCTCCCATTTTACCTTCTGGCTGACCCAGGTGTTTTAATGTAAGAGAGCCCCAAAATCTGAACTGCTCCAGCTGGTAAAATCCGAGTCAGTCCACCACATTCATCCTTAATTTGCTATTCCAGATTTAGATAGAAATGAACACAAACCTTGCCTGCTCCTGTGTGATTTTAAGGAGGTTTCAATGATAAATTGTGTGCAAAGCCTCTTTTTTTTTTTGGTGTTTCTAGGAAAACCTGTTCTCCCTTTGTGTTTGATGCTGCAGCTCCTTTAGTGCAGCTCCAAAATGACTTGTTTAATCATGTCTCTATCTAAAACACCTTGTTCCTTTTGATGCCTGGGCAGGACAGATTTCCCTACTTGTCACCCTGTCCCCTCTGGCCTCGGGTGCCTTTTAAGCTCCTCTTTGTTGTGAATCCAAACATCCCAGGGCAGCTCAGGAGCGAGAGGCAGCTGGAGAACTGGAGATTTTCATTTATCCACACTGATATTTCAAAGTGCCCTTTCAAAGGGTCCTTTCAGTGCTGTTTTTACTTCTCCCTCTCCTTTGGAGGATCTCATGTTTCAGCCTGCTCTGGTTATCAGGGAATCATGGAATGGCTAGGGCAGGAAGGGACCTTATGGATCATTTTGTTCCACCCCTTGCCATGAGCAGGGACATTTTCCACTCTCCCAGGTTGCTCCAAGCCCCATCCAACCTGGCCTTGGACACTTCCAGGGCATCCCCAGCCTCTCCAGACCTCTCTGGATGCAGGTCAGGAAGCACAAGGGATGCTTCTGGAGCATCTCTAGAATCCCTTCTGTTTATGCACTTGATGTTTTCTCTCTGAGAATCCCATGGCCAGTCCCTGTCTCTGGAGATCTTGGCTGTGTTTGGCAATCAGGGAGCTGCTGAGGTATTTCCACACCTTCCCTGCTGGTTTATTTTGAATTAGAGCCAGGAATCTGCTGTGCATTCTGTTTGAAACCCTGCACAGGTATCTGAGTGCTCTGAAAGAGATGATTTTGCCCCAGGGGTGGATCCTCACTCTGGAGGGAGCTTTCAGCCCTGCTTTGAACAGGGGAGGATTCATGGAAATGTTTTCCAAGTGCTGTGGGATCTCAGGAAGTGAAAGACACTCTGACCATGTCTGAGGGGATGTGCATACATTTATCATCAAGAGCTACTCATTTGTTGTGCTTTTTCATGTTCAGAGATAAGTTTGGAGTTCAGCCTTCCTTTAAAAAATATCTTTCTGTGTCCCAAGTGTCCAAACCTGGACTTAATTCCCAAATACTCTCATGGAAATGATTGGAAACTGCCCTGATGTACAGAATGAGGGTCCCTGTGCCCTGAACACACCTGATCCAGCATGCTCAGTGGTGCCTGTGGTAAAGAGGTTCTGAAAGTGATGCCACTTCCATGTCCAGCATTCTTGAACCCCTGAATTCTAAACAACATCGAAACTGGGACAGAAACTGGGGGCTGCTGGAGCCTGCAGCACTCACAAAGCACTCTGCACAGCTCACAGCTTCTGTGGTGCCCAGGGGTTGGAGTATGAAGGGGTTTGAGCAGCACAGGGTCTGTAGTTATCCACAGCTGTAGTCCCTGTGATTATCACAGATGGATTTTGGGTACAGGACCAACATTTCCACATCTTGCAAGTGCTGGTCTGGACGCTCATGGCAGCAGCAAGGCCAAGCCTTTTCTCTCTGTGGAGACCTGACAGCATCAGGTAACTCTCTGAAATAGGAAATGTGCTTGGATTACGAGAGAGGCTTTCCAAATGTGGTCAAAACCTTTGCCTCAGGCACTTCCACTTTGTTTCCATTCATTTTCCTTCATTTTCATGGATGTTTCCCCCTGGTAGTGATAAGCCAGGTCTTTTTCTTCCTCCAGCTGTTACAACTCCATTACTATGGCTTCTTAACCCACTTTTTGCTCCTGCTAGCAGGCACGAGAAGAAAACCACTCACCAAACTTTCCCCTGCACGGCACAACGAAATTTTCCCCAGAAACTTTGTCCTGGTGACCTGTGGATAAGGGAGGGCTTGAAGCAGCTCCTTCCTCGTGGATGCTGAATGGCAGAGCTGAGAGGGACTGATGAGTGCTGCTGAGACAGCAGGCAAAGCTTTCAAACCGCTGGTGCTCTTGATTTAAAAGGATCTTCTGGAGAGGTTTAAGTGCCTGTAAATTTTTTAAGCAGGGAGGAAAAGCAAGCCCTGGATCCCTTTGAAGATGCTGCAGAAAAATATCCCTCATTCTGTAGGAGATTGAGTTGTTGGAGGGTGAGGGAGCTCAGGAGGAAGGAAAACCCAAGAGGAGATGTTTGCATTTCATGAGCACTTTCTGTAAGAAGTCAGAGCAATCAGTGGGGACTGGGGAGGATTAGGAGCTTTTCCTTCAAAAGAGAAGCAAAACCAATTCCCCAAAGTGACAAATGAAATGAGATTTGGGCCTCATTCCAGTCTTCAGGAGTCTAAGGCCAGAGATGACAGAATCATTGAATGGTTTGGATTGGCACAAACCTTAAAGATTATCTTGTTCCACCTCCTGCCATGGGCAGGGACAGTTTCCAGAGTGCTCCCAGCCCTGTCCAACCTGGCCTTGGACACTTCCAGGGATCCAGGGGCAGCCAGAGCTTCTCTGGGAAAACTTGGAACTAGATGTTCACTTCCCAAACCCCACACTCAACCCCAAACTTGCTGCTCTGAAACCACCCCAAGCACAGCGAGCTTTCCTTCCACTTCCAGCCTTGATTTAAAGGCTTAAAGTAGCTAAAACCCCTGCTCTGACCTGTAGCTCAGCAGTTTTGATGATGAATTCACTTTGCTACCAAAAACCGTGCTCAGATTTGAATTTTTCCAGCTCAAGTAACTCTTCCCACCCCTCACAAGAGCAGCTCTGAGATGCAAACCAAGGGAAGAGGCAGGTTTGATACTGAAGAGTGCCTGTCTTTAAAATCTCAGCTTTGGGATGCAGTCATAAGAGTTTTGGTGCCTCTTTTCTCCCTTTTGGTGCCTCCTTCCTCCCCTTCAGTATCCAATTTCTTCAGAAAGATTCCAGTTGAGCAAATTTTTGTTAGGGGAAAAAGCTGAATGTGTGTGGATGCTGAGGCAGGTCTGGCATTGCAGAAGGAGCTGTGGCCAGCTCGCAGGAGGCTTTTGGAGCTCAGGGATTGAGGCATGAGGGGCTCTCACCCTCCTGTTCAAGAGGTTTTTCCTGCTCTGGAAGGGTTCTGAGCGATGCAGGGGATGGCAGCAGGGAGGTGACACCAGCTGGGCTGCTCCTGGGAGTGAAATTCAGCTGGATTTGTGCTGTGAATTAAAAGGACCACAAAAAAAATGGGTTGCAGTTTAACCCAGGAAGAGATTTAACTCCTCCAGTTTGTCAGGTGTTTTTTATGGTTCTGCTAACCTTGGTGCCAGGGAGCCAGAAGATTTAACTACTGCCAGGAAGAAAACAACACAAAACAAAGGAAAACCAGCAATGAAATCCTTATTTTTACCACTGAACTCTGCAAAGATGAGGGGGGAAATTCCTGCAAGTCTCTTTGATGCTTTGAAGCCAGGTCACTGCTGTGTGTAGCATCTTCCATAAAGTTTAGTTCATGTTTCTGTCCTGGGGGTGGTACAAGAGAGGGTCAGGGATGGAAATTCTGGGGTTTGGGGAAGAGTTTAGGTGGGTTTTTTAAAGGCTGGGGGAAGATGGAGAGTGCCACAGGCAGGGCGACAGTGCTTCAGGGGGAATAAAGGGATTTTGGGGATGGAAATGGCAGAGGGTGTTGTGTGAGGGAGATGATGCTGTGTCCTTACTGAGTGCAGCAGGCACTGTGAACACAGCTGTCTGCTGGAATTTGGGATGAATTCAGATCTCTGTTCCTTCTCTCTGATGCCCACAGTGTGCCAGATTCTCCCCAAAGGCGTGGTGGGAGTCCTGGGACCTTCCTCCAGCCCAGCCTCCAGCTCCATTATCAGCAACATCTGTGGGGAGAAAGAGGTAAGCGGAGCAGTTCCTTGGTGGTGATCAGAGTGGACAGCTTGGTTTGTCACCCCTCCTCCTAATGCACAGATTTTGTTTTCCTTTTCCCTTTGCTGCCCCTTTCTGAGTCCCTTTCTATCTCTGCAACCCCTTTTGCTCCTCACCTTCATCACCAGCACAGCCCCACTGACTGCAGGCTGCAGACCCCAAAGCTTGTCCTGATGGATGCAACCCCAAAGCTCCTGCTGTCACTTGCTGCACAAGCTTTATGTTTACTGCTGTTCCATCCAGTTCAGCCCCTTTTTTTTTATCTGTGTCCAGACTATGTGCTGGATTTAATATTTTATGAGCCTCGAACCATCCTACACTGATCTGGCGCTGCACTCAGGAGAAGAAATTGAGTTCTCTTCTCATAGTTCATCCCTTTAAAGCCAGCAAACATCGCTCAGCCATTTAGTGGCTCTCTCTGGAGCCCAGCTTTCGAGGAGAGGAGGCTGGGACTGAGCACTGTAAATAATTTGCATTCACAAATGAGTGCTGGGTGGTGTTCCTGGAGCGTGGAAGAGATGGAAGGGATCTTTTAGCCCTGATGCACAGGGCTGCAGCAGGAGGGGTCTCCTGGGGGTGTTTTGTAACGTTTTCTCTTGCTAAATGTCCTGGACATGTGCTCCATGCCAGGAAGGGCAACTATGCAAGTGTTTTTCCTCAGAAATCCAGATTCATTCTGAGTCTCTGATGTCCTGATTTATTTTTTTCTTCAGAGAGGTGAGTGCTGGTGCCCTCCTCAGATGTTTTTCCTCTCCAAGCGATGTAAACCTGCAGGAATTCCATGGGATTGACATCCCAGGAGCATCAGCTGGTCACACAGAGCCCAGCCAGAGCCCCCTGTGCCTACAGCCACCCCTCAGGGAAGGGAGCAGGGTCCCCAGGCACAGGCTGGAGTGACTGATGCTCCGGGGGATGGACCCTGTGATACCCCTCTCATTCCCTAAGAATCCCTTCCCCCATCCAGAAAGGGGAATTGCACCCAGCAGAGCTCTTGGAAAGGAGAGGAGGGTTCTTGGGGCTGAGGGCAGGGGCTGAACAGGGCTGTGCTCAGCTCTGGGAGCTGGTGTGCTGCTGGGTTCTTTCCCCTGTGCCCGCAGCTCTCTCTGAGTCCCAGGCTGGGTCTGGGTCACTCCCAGGAGCAATCAGGATGTGCCAGGAGCTGCTCTGGTTACAGGAATCCACCTTTCCCTCCCTGGCTGAGGGCTGAGGGCTGGAATCAAGGCAGAGAGCAGCTTATTACTCCTGATCTTCCCCTCTGCTGACCAGCAGCTCCTGCTGTCACTGCTCAGCCATCACGGGCTGCTAACAGGCTCTCCCAGGAGGAGAGAGGTGGGAGACAGGGGCTGATGGCTTCGGAAGGACCAATAATGGAGGGAGAGAGGACCTGACACAGCTAACAAAGCTGTGGCAGATGTTTCCCTTTCTCTGACTTGTGTTTCTTCCAAAATAATTGGCCTGGCAGAAGAAAAACAAGATTGCCTCTCTTTATCTGGCTGAGCCCGCAGCGTCTGGGCTGGATCTGGGTGTCTGCCCACCCGTTCCGTCCACCCTGGTCTGCAGGATGTACAGCACAGCTACCTCAGAGAGAACCCTGCAGCTTCCCAGCTCCCAAAATTCCCCGTGGAGCAGCATCCTGCTCCAGCTGCTGCTCTGCTGGATCAATGACAAGGCCAGCACTGGTGCTTCCAGCCCTGTCTGGCCTCCTGTTGATCAGAAATGCCCAAAGCTTCTGGCTGCTGCAGCTGTTCCTCCTCTGGCCAGCCTTGCCAGCACGGGGTCATCTTGTTCTTGCCTTGGTCTCTGCTAATTAATTACCTGGTGGCACCTCCGTGCAGCAGGCAGGGCTGGATGATCCCGTGTCCCTGCACAGCATCCTTCCCAAACGAAGGCTGGGCCCAGCTACAATTAGTGCCCCAGCTAATTAGATGAACTCACAGGGAAGGTTTCCTGTGCTGTAATCACAGTCCCCGTTGCCTTTCGCTGAGTGGCTCAGCAAGACTTTTCCTGATCCACTCCTTCCCGTTGCTGTGATAATTATTTTCCTCTGCTGCTGCACGAATCCCAGCCTCCCCTCTTGACTCCAGTGATGCCTCTGCAGTTTTACTGGGATATTCCACTTTCTGCCTGCTGTGAGTTTCACACCGCAGGCCCTTTATCACAGATTTACTTGTTTTTATTTCTACTTCCTCTTTAATTATATTTTCTTTCCTCCTCGCCACGCTCAGGTTCCTCACTTCAAAGTGGCTCCAGAGGAGTTCCTGAAGCTGCAGCTCCAGAGGTTCACCACCCTCAACCTCCACCCCAGCAACACCGACATCAGCGTGGCCGTGGCAGGAATCCTGAATTTCTTTAACTGCACCACAGCCTGCCTCATCTGTGCCAAAGCTGAATGTAAGTCTTTGCCAGGCTGCCTTTGCCTGCCCTCTGCTTCATCTCCTTTTTCCTCAGAAGGTCCCAAGTCCTCATGTTTCTGCCCAGAGCAGCCTTTTCCACTCCAGAGCAGTTTGTCCACCCTGGTGCCCCATGGAGGTGTTTTTCAGAGGAGGAAAGAGGATGGGAAGAGATTTTCCTTCCTTCTGTTTGACCATCTGAAGAGCATTTTGCTTCCACAGATGGGGCTTTGAGTAAGAAAAAAAAAAATTAAAAAGGTGTAGGCCAGTTTCTGGAGGCTGTTTTTAGGTAAGTAAAGCACTTTGAAATATGTCTTGTCCAAAGCAATGTAAAGTTTGTGGCCTAAAAGCAGGATTTGATTAATAGTCAGCACAGTGCACACCCTCCTGGGCTCTGCAGCCCTACATCTGCTGTGACTGTGCATCTGGAATTTCCATCCCAGCAGGGCCAGATCCATCCCAGCAGGGCCAGATCCATCCCAGCAGGGCCAGATCCATCCCAGCAGAGCCAGATCCATCCCAGCAGGGCCAGATCCATCCCAGCAGAGCCAGATCCATCCCAGCAGAGCCAGATCCATCCCTGCAGAGCTCCCTGGCTGCTGGAGCAAAGTGTGTCCTGTGCTTTCTGAGGTCACCAGGCAGTAGATTTGGGGTGGTCACACCAGTTGTGTTTTTATTGCCCTGTGCCAGATCCATCAGCTCTGGAGTTTGCCAGACAAACCATCCTGGAAGAGGGGCTTTGGAAAGGCCTGTGGATGCAGGGAGAGCTGAGGGAAAGGCAGCATCATTCCCAGGGAGCCCTGGGCAAACCTCCCAGCTGGTGTGGGAAGATTCCTGCACAGGGACACAAGAAGCAGGAGCATCTTTGCCTTTGTGCTTTCTGTGCCCTGAGGGCAGCGGGCACTGGCTGAGGGAAGTCAGTAAATCACCTCCCATTTACCCCAGAAAAGGCCCTGGCTCAAAATGATGCAATTAAAATCATGCAAATGGTCTCCCACATCACTCCCAGTGCCGGAATTTTTCATTGTCTAACCTTAACCTTAAGCAAGAAGGGAAGCAAAGATAATTAGGTTTTCTCAGCTGCCATGCAGGAGGCCCAGGGCTCTGCACCCCTGCCCTGTTCCCCACTCCTGCACCACGTGTCTCCCACTGGGATTAATATGATTAATATGATTTCTATTTAGCTGGATCAAACCCCCTTACCTGAAGCAATCCAATTTATTTCACTCTGGTGCTGCTGGATAACTCAATATTTAAGATGTGCTGAGTCCTTCCCAGAGCCAGGGAGGCAGTGGGACAGGAGCCTTTCATCCATCCCACTCTTTGTGCTCAGCAAGGACCTGATGTGAGCCAGGCCTGAATCCCAACATGCCCTGACTGTAACAGAGCACAGACAAGGCTTAACTGAGCTTCCTGCAGGAGCACAAACCCCAATTTTCCCTTAGAACATGCTCTGCTCCTGAGCACAGTCCTTAAACAATTAACTGGAGGCATTTTGGGATTTTGGGAGGTTCCCTTGAGGCAGCTGAGGGGAGCATGAGAGCTGCCTGCTCATCAGTGAGGAAATGCTGCTTTGAGGGATGTTGTTATTTAGATCCCAGGAGGGGCAAACTGGAGCTGCTTTGGTTTAAGTGCGAGGCTCTGTGATGGGACCCCTGGGCCCTACCCTGCCACACTCATCCTGTCACATCCTTCCTCTGGGGACTGGCTGTGATTTCCCCTGGCAGAAGCAGAAAATGACCCTTAAAGCCAAAGAACTTGGGCCAGCCTAAGTGTAATGCCATGGGGAATGTAAAATGTAATGCCATGAATAGAATTAGATTTGTGTGACTCTGTTTGGTGGCTAGAATAAGGTTATCTGGCTCAGTTTCTCTGTGATGTTCGAGAATTAGCTGGTTTGGGAACTGCTCTGGAAGGTTTTCTGTGATTCCACAGAAATCTTAACCCAAAAATGCAAATAGAGGAGTGCATAGACTATTTTGTAGCTTGTCTGACTGTCAGAGGGGAGGGAATAACACCCAGTGCTTGGGGAGGGTGACCAGGGCACCCTTGTGCACATCCTTGATCTTTATTTTTATTTTCAATATTTTTTATTTTTAAATTCTAACAGCCAGGGAGATGTTTGAAGCAACAGTGTTGGGATTAAAAGCAAGGCTGGATGATGGGAATGTTCTCTTCCCAACCATCCATGTCCAGGACTGCAACCATCAGCAACACTGCAGGTCCTCCATCAGCAGGAGCATTAAACAGGGATGTGGCACTCCAGGAAAGCTCCAGCTCCTGCTTTTCCTCCTTCCCAGGAAGCAGCTGTGGTGCTGAGAGCTCGGGAGCACAGCTGCTCCTGCCAGCTCCGGATGTTTCCATGAGGAAAAATCAAATAATCAAGGTCAGGACTTGCCACAGGCCAGCCTGAACCTCTCTCAGAGCTCCCCACGGGAGTGTTGGAGCAGCAGGTGCCTGGTGCAGCCTCTCTGTCCTCACTTTAGTACTTCAAAGGTGCCAGGAGGAGTCTGCAGGCCTTTGCTGGGGTTCACATCCCTCTGAAGTGCCAGTCTGGCAGCAGCAGCAGCAGCAAGAGTCTCACATCCTCTCGGCATCAAACAAAAGGGAATCTCTGCACACAATAGAGACTTCCCTGCACACAGCAAGAGCAGCTGCAAGCAGGAGGCTTGATGAGGCTACAGGTAGGATCTAACATGCTGGAAATGATAATTTCCTCAAGCTGAAGGTGGAGATCAAATGATTCTTTTTTTTTTTTCCCCTGGTTCCACTTCTTTCTCCCTGTGCCTGATGAGCTTTAGAAAAATTTCCCTGGGTTTCACAGAAGCAGAGTGTGCTGGGATGAGCTGTAAGTAAACTTGGTAGTGTCAGGGCTGTGACTTGCAGCAGCCTGTCTGGTCCCTTGTGGATGTGGAATGAGGTGAAAATAAACTTTCCACGTCCTCGAGGCTCAAATGGAGGGCTTAGGTGAAATTTGCTATTCACTTGGGTTAGAAGACAAAAGAAGTATTCAGGTGAGGTCCTTGTGTGCTCTAAGCAGAGTGAATTCTCTGCCTGGTGAGGGAGGAAAAGGAGCTGATGTGACCCAGAAAAGTCCTGGCACAGCAGTTTTTATAGCCCCTTGCTGTGTTCCTACCTGTACCCAGAGAAGAGGTGAGAGGCAAGGGCATCCTCAGGAGCTCAGAGCAAACTCAGAGTGCTTTAAACCTCTTGCTGTGAACGAGAGGCTCCTCATCTTGGATGTGTCTCTCTTCCTGCACTGCTTTGTTACCTTGTGAAGTGCTGGGAGTCCTTGAGAGCTCCAGCACTGACCCCATCCCGCTGCGTCCCTCCCCTGCCCCTGACCTGCTGGGGAACGAGTGGATTCATGCAGTCAAAAATAAGTCAGGTTAAGAGTAAAACTCTGACTTGAGGGTTAATTTGCCTCTCTACCAGCTGGGATGTGATCCTGCTCGTAGTTGTGTTTCTCCAGCTCAGCTTTCCCCCCCTCTTTTGGGGTTGTCTTCCTGTGGGGATGGGATGTGTGGCTGTGCTGTCTGTGTCTTGCTGATGATTCCATCTGCTGGTCCCTCTGGTCAATCAAACTTGGCAGGAGGTTATTTCTTGATGAAACTCAGCAGCTGGAGAGAAGAGAGACTCTATCAAAGCTGCTTTCTTGACTAACAAAATCTGCAGCAGGAGTTTTGACATCTTATTAGGCTTCAAGACAGCCGTGCTGGAAGGAGCCCTTGACGTGCCCGTCCTTATTTTTGTCACCGTTTTTTTAATGTTGTGTTTTTGCAGTGACCTCCAACTCTCAGCAGAGCTTCTCATCCCCTTGGAAGAGAGCAGCCACCCATCAGAGTGCTCCAGGATCTCCAAAACAGCTGCACCTTCCTGGCCACTTAGTTTGGGAGCTGGAAATGCAAAGGTTGAGGGGGAGGAATAATCCTCCAGTAACCAGAACAATCCCATATGCAGGGAGATAATGGAGACTGTTTTTTGAAGGTCTTATCTCTTCCCAAGAGGAGTTTGGGGCCACTTGTTTTTCTTGGAGAAGAGCTGGAGTAGCTCCATCACTTCTCCTTCCCTGCTGGACAAGCAATGAGTCCTAAATCCTTTCCTCTCTCTTTTTCTGTGGGAACAGATGGAATAGCTCCATCATTTCTCATTCCCTCTTGGACCCAGAATTGAGGGCCAAATCTTCTTCTTTCCACTGTCTTTTTCTGGGAAACAGCGGGAATAACTCCATCATTTCTCATTACTGTTGGACCCAGAATTGAGCTCCAAATCCTTTTCTTTCCACTCTCTGATTGTGGGGAACAGATGGAGTAACTCCATCATTTCTCATTCCCTGCCGGACCACACTCTGAGCCCCAGAACTTCAGTGCACGGACCCAGAACTTCAGGAATGCATCCTGCCATGCATCACTGTGTTCCATGGGAGAACCAGGCCTCAAATTAAAAGGGACTTGTTCTTCTTCTCTCTTTTTCTCAAAGGCCTTTTAAACCTGGAGAAGCTGCTGCGGCAGTTCCTCATTTCCAAGGACACGCTGTCGGTGCGGATGCTGGATGACAGCCGGGACCCCACCCCGCTCCTGAAGGAGATCCGGGACGACAAGACAGCCACCATCATCGTCCATGCCAACGCCTCCATGTCCCACACCATCCTGCAGAAGGTGAGTGTCCACCCCCTGCTCCCCCCAGCCCCATTTCCAAAAGGGACAATTCCCTCAGCAGCGCTGGCAATGGGCTCTGCCCCAATTTCCAGGGCTGGATCTGTGCAAGAGATGGTTTCATTGCTCTGAGGGGATGTGTTTGCTCTCCACAAGTGGTGTTGCCATCAGAGAGCTGTGAAGGGCTGCTCAACTCTCTGAAATGACTCTTGTGCCTCCTTTTTCCCCACCCATTATGTGTCTAACTTTTTCCTTCTTTTTATTTTTATTGTCTTATTAACTGAGATTTTATTTTAATCCTGTTTATTTTTAAATGGTCTCTGGCTGCAGTTCCTAGCACTTGTTTTGATAGCCCGCTTCACAATTGAGCAGTGGCTCCAGATGGAGCAGTTTCCCCACATCCTGGAGGGAACAAGAAGCACATTCCTGAAGGGAGGCAGGTTCCAAGCACTGGGATCTCCCTGGCTGGTGCAGGCATTCCACACTGTCCTGGCTGTTCTAGCATGGAATGTGTCATCCAAAGGCCTTGCCTGTGTCAGATTTATCTCTGATGACATCCAGCAGGGATCTTTTTATCACTCCTCTCTCCCCTCAAAAGGTTTTTATTCCACTACATGCAATTTTCATTTCTAAATAGACAGTCTGGGGGGATTTTTTGGGGTTGTCTACTCAGTGGGGGTTTTTTGGTGTGTTTTTTTCCCCCTTTTTCCCCTCTTTCTGCCTGGCTGCTGAGGGCTGTCCCCCTCCTCTGTTGCTATAGTGACTTCCCACAGGCTCCCAGCAGCTCTCTCCAGGCACCCACATCTCCCTGCCCAGCTCCAGCCTCCTTCTGCCACCACTGAGAAATGCCAGAAATTGCCAGCATTTCCCAGTAAAACCCAATTCTTCCAGCTAGAGGACCATAGGAATGGAGGGTGGTAAATAAAGAGTCCTGATCTGGCAACTTCTTGCACTTTGGGAGGCTGGAAAGTGTTTGATTGATAGAGGTGGAGCCAGGGGTGGTGGTGCTGAGCATCAGGTGAATCCACGTCCTGTCCCACGGGGCAGCAGCGGCAGGAGAAACGCTCTGTGGGTTTGCTGGGTCTGTCCCAGGAGAGCAGCCCTGTTCAGGGAGAGGAATGCAGAGTTTCTCATCCCTCAGCCTCCACAGATGGGCTGGAGACACATGGATGATTCCCAGATTCCCAGCTGCCAGGGCCAGGTGAACGGATGGGAGAGGCGCTCCCAGGCGCCGCTTTGCTGCTCACCTTGATTTTCTGCCCTTGAAAGCAAACACTCTGACCTCAAAGTGGGTCACAGGGAGAGCTGGCATTGTCACTGTCCCCAGGAAGGGGTGAGGAGGGGGAATTGGTGCCAGGCTTTGCTGCGGAGGGGGTGAAAAATGAGGCAAATGGAGCAAAGGGCTTTGCTGTGTCTGTTGTGCCACCCTGGCGAGGGACAGGGTGACAGTGTGCAGCCAGGGAGCTGGGCACAGCCAGGCCTGAGCCACCAGCCACGGTGGTGGCCTCAGATTTGCACAGGAACAGGTGAAAGGCAGGAAAAGGGAGAGGTGCAATCCAAGCTGTCTCTTTCTGTCTTTCCTCCCCTCGCTTTCTGCTGTCGCAGCTTTTGGGAGGGATAAAAAGGGACTCACACCAGGAGGTGCTGCCTTTGGTCCTTCCCTCTTTGCCTCCCGTTCCTCTGTGTGGTCTGGACTGCTGGGAAAACCTCTTTGCCAGGGTCTGGAAGCTTGATTTGAGACCAGCTGTGCTTGGCAGTGGAACAGAGGCTTCCAGGAGCATCTGCAGATTAATGCCCCACTTTTCTGAGCATCTGTTCCCACAACCAACTCCTTGTGTAGTGAGAATTTTGGGAAAGGGCTTCAGTTATCTGCTCTGTGATCTCTAGAACAGATCATCCCCATGGAAAATTCCATGTCCTTCCCTCTGCATCCCTGGATACTTTTGCCCTGTTTTCTTCTATTTCTGTGGCCAGCACAGCCCTGTCTCAATTCTGAAGCGCAGCCTGAGTTACTGGGTCTCATCCATGCTCATTAATTTGTGGGATTTGAGCCCAAACCTGACTGATAAAACTGGAAAACCACCAGTGGCTTGATTGTCCTTTTGCTGTAGCTCCCAAGAGCTTTCTGTCTCTGTCATGGTGTTTGTGGTGGAAGGGACAAGCCTGGAGCTCTCAGCTGCTCTTCTCCTTTGTTATGTCCCAAAACAGGAGCAAAGCAGCATCCACACACAAAGCAAAAATTCTATTTTTTTCCCTCCAAAAACATCATGGAATTCCTCATCCTGAGGGGTTCTGGAGCTCTCAGGAGTGAGGCTGCAGGACCCCCCTCACCTTTCCAGTGTCTCTATGGACCATTGGGGTCTGTCAGGGGTTCAAAAGCTGTTCTGCTGGGAGCTCAAAAGCTGATTTCCACAGACATCTTCCTCAGAGTTTGTCCTTGCATGGATTCACCTGCAGGAATCCCTGAATTCCATCTCAGAATGCTGTGGAGAGAGCAGGGATGCTCCCAGGGGTCAGGAGATGGGTCATTTCTCTCTGTGCAGGTTCTTTGTCAGGGCTGTTGTGGGCAGGAGACCCCAGGTGGGCTCAGTCCTGCTGAAAAATTGCTTCCCCAGACCTGAATTTCCCAGGTCCAAGCGTGCTGCTGTGTCCCACTCTCCTTTCCTGCAGGGAGAGATAAGCCTGAAAAAGCAAGATGTGGCCCTGGCTCTGCCTTGCTGGAGTGGAGATTGGAGATTGTCAGGCTCTGGTTTAATCTCTTTTTTCCTCTCCTTCACAGGCAGCTGAACTGGGGATGGCATCTGCCTATTACACCTATATCTTCACTAATCTGGTAAGGAGTTTTTCCCAGCTTTTCCTGCCATTTCAATGGGAGCTGATCCCCCTGACCCACGGGATCCTTGGGCAGAGCTGTGTCGGGGAGGGAGGGAGGCAGGGATGTCACCTGCTGCCTGGAATCAAAAGGCAAAACCTTTCCAAATAATATCAAAAATAGTAATCCCAAAAGCAGATCTGTAGCAAAAGCTTCCTGTGCACTCATGGCATCAGATTTCCACAGCTTTTATCAGGTTAATTAATTAGTTCTTCTAACAGGTACATCCAACAAGAGAGCAGTTGCCCCAGCAACCCACCCTTGGGTCTGCCCATCAGAGTTGTTCTGTGTCTTGTTAGGTCTCTTAAATTCTGCTGCAAAACAAGATGCCCTCGTTAGGAATTCCTGTTGTTAAAATCAGACAAACCAGAATTTCAAGGATGTTTTAGGAATGGTTGGCTTATTGTTCTAAAATGTGAGGAAGGGCAGGAAAACTGCTAGAAACTCTCCAGCTACATATTAAAAAGCTACAAGGTTATAAACACATGAAAAATATGTAAAAAGTCTTCAGACATCATTCCTGGAAAGCTGGGAAGGTCTCTGGGAGGTGGAAAAGAATTGGTGCAGCATCCAAAGGCAGGAATTGTGGACATTGTGACAGGAGCTGGTGCAATGAGATGGACAAGTTTTTGGGAAGCTCCAGCAGATGGGTGGGTCCTGATTGTCCTGATTGTCCTGATTTTCCTGATTTGTGGGGGTTATGCTGGTGTTGTCACCCCTCTCAGGCCCATTCCCTGTGCTGGAAAAGGCCAGGGATGAGCATCTGGAAGGCATCACAGCCCTGTGGCTGCGCTGCTCCCCAGGACAAAGGAGGGATGACCCCATAAATGCTGAGAGCAGGGGGTATCTCCAGTACGGTGCTTTGGCTTTATGGCCAGGAAGAACATTAATGTTAAACCCCTCAGTGCTGTGCTGAACAAGGAGTGATGGGCTGAGGCAGCAGAGGGGGAAATGCAAAATAAACAGTGGAGAAACCTCTGTTGCTGCAGCAGCTGCAGGGCTGCCATGGGGCGTGGGGAGGTGCCAGCAGGAGAGCAGGAACCCGGCTGTCAGTGCTGCTGTGGGGCTGATGGAAACCTGGGGGATTAAGTGGAGCTGCCTCCCAGCCCAAGTGATTCTCCTATTCTCTAATTTCTATTAATGCTTCTGGCAGGGAAGCCGAGAGCTGAATCACACTTTGTGTTTGGGTGGGAGACAGACGGGAAGGGACGGAGCCAAACGTGTGGGCAGGAGAGCTGGAGAGGAGAGGAGCAGGGGAAGGAGGGAAATGGAGGGGTTGGGAGCAATTGGGACACAGAATGGAGAAGGGATAAGGGGAAGGAGGTGTCAGAGAGAGAGAAATGCAAGGAATAGAAAAGGCCACGAGGCTCCTGGCTGGACAACACTTGGGTTCCTGCTCAGTGTTCAATCCATGGTCAGTCCAGCAAGACAAACTTCACTGATCCTGTTCATGGAATGAGCAGGACAGGCAGAGGAAGGGATGTTCCTGCAGGGCTCAGGCAGAGATGGGGCCTGGGGGTCATGGCTTGTGCCCCAAGTCACGGTGGCATTGGCAGAGCTGCTGAGGGACGATGCCAGACCTGCCCAAACACAGCCATTCCCACTCCCAGGAAGCATTTCCAGTGCTCCCAACAGCTGCTCCTCTTCCACTTTGCCCTCCCCAGCCCATTCCCTGTCCCACAGAGCAGGGCTGGGCACACAGGGAGCGATTTCCACCTGCACATCACCAGCTCAGAGGAGTCTGCTCAGGGATGCTGCTCTAAAAATGAAGCTCCCACCTCCAGCCCCACCCCAGTCCTGAGCATGGGTGTGATTAAACACTTGCTGGAGGTGAAATTTGCCTTTCAAACCCATTGATCTCCTGGAATGCAGCTATGGCAGGTGAGAAAGAAATGAGTTTTGTTGCAATTTGCTCTCTCTCAGGGTATTAATCTGTTTATCAAGGTTATTTTACCACTCTGTCCAAAAGCCCAGCCCTTAGCAGAACTAACTGGATTTTTGGCAGGGATCATTATGGAAAGGTGACATCAGACAAAACCTGGGCAGATGGAAGAGATGTTTAAGGAAATTAGTAATATTTAAATGGGGGTTGGAGATGGGAGTGAGCAATTTAGGCTCATAAATCTGGAGGGATTATCAAGCTCCTAATGAACCCTCTGAGGTTCTGCAATCACTGCCTAATAGAAAAGATAAAATCACAGTGAACTACTGTCAAGGGGAGCAAGCAAAAAGATGGCTTAAATGGAGAGAGAACCCATCAGAAAAGGGAACAGAGACTGTAGAGCACTGAGCTGCTTGGAGATGGAAAAATATCTCAGGCAAAAAAGAAAAAAAGAGGAGAAAATAGGATAAAATGCTGAATTAAACACCTGCCCTGCAGCTCTAGAGGGGAGTTCTGTTTCTGTCTTTTAGCATTAATTTTATTTAATAAGCACATCCCAGCCGACAGCTCTTGGTGTGGTGCAGCTCTGCTCTCTGTGAGCGTCAGAGGAGGGAATTATCTGTGTGCTGGGGCACAGGAGGGGATTTTTGGGGGTGATGTCCCCTCTGTCCCAGCCTGGTGGCTGCAGGGAGTGGCACCAGTGCTCTCCCAGTAGATCACTGGAGCAGATGAGGAGGAACCCTCAGCCCCTGACACATTTCCATGGGAGCCGAGGCGAGCAGCCCAAAGTAAAAATATCCACAGGCTCCTTTCCTGCGTGCAAATTCATTATCAGGCTCCTTCAGCAGCTCCAGGGACCTGATTTTGTCTGCAGCAGCAGCCTGGCAAATTTTCCAGGAGTCCTAATGGAACTCTCAGGTCTGGTGCATTTTTCTTCCCCACATCCATCACCTGTGTTTGGGCAGCCCTCCTGTCCTCCATCCCCTGCCAAAAAATCCCCATCCAACCCAAATTTCTCCCTGGCATCTCCACGTGGTGATGATTCCCTTGCTCTGGGAATTTTGGGAGGGATGAAATTCCCTGAGGAGGTGCAGGGGTGATCTCAGAGCTGTTCATCATCCCTTCCCCTCACCCTGGCAGGGCTGGCTGGGTCTCCACAGAGCTCATGGCCATGTGAAGGGGCAATGATGTGCATAATGATAATAATAATAATAATAATAATAATAATAATGCACAAATAAACCATTGCAAGCAGACTGCTGTGCATTGAAGAAAATGTTCCTTCCAGCACTGGAAATCCCTGAAATCAGCAGCACAGAGTAGGAGGGGAGTTGGATGCCTCCAAAACCCCACGCTACAATTAATTCTTTTAGCTTATTAATTCTTTGTAGCTTGTTGGATTTTGTCTTTTTATTTTTTTCCCCTCTGTGTTTGGTTCATTGTTATTTTTTTTTAATAACGTTCGGACCTCAGGCTGGGTTTAAATTTCAAAATATTTGTCAAGGAGATTAGATGGGAATAATTGAAACAATTAAAATTATTACTGTAAGGGGGAAGGTGTAAAGGAGGTTTCCCAGTGCCTTAAGTCAGGCAGGGCAATTCACTGGGTGCAGTTTTGTTCCCTGACAGAACTGTGTGCAGGTGTTGCTGCTGATAAAACAGCTGCTGTGTTCAACTCCTACAGACCAGATAAATCAGTTCGGGTTTGGGGTTTGTTTTTTGGTGTTTTTTTGTCTTGTTTCCTGCTTTCTCTTCTTTGTTTGGTGATTTATAAAGAGGTCTTCATGCAGGACGAGGTTTTCAAAGCTGAATTGTCAGCCTGGAGCTGGAACTGGAGGGGAAATTGGTGTCCAAATCCCCCAGAGAGTGTCACACGTTTCTGCTGGAGCTTGTCAGCAGGGTGACATCCCTTGCAAAGAAGGGATGATGTCAGATCAAGCAGAGGGACAGGGAACTACAGATCAGGCTTTGACCAGGGTTTAGCTTTTGTGAAATTACCTTATTTTGGTGAAATAATCTTCTTTTTCTCCCTGAGCTCCAGCACAGGCCGTGGTGTTTGGCCTTTCTGCTGCCAGGGGCACCTCCCTGTCCCCCTTGGCCAGGTGAGGAAGGCAGAGTCTCTCGTTACCCTGTGACAAATGTCCCCTCTCAGCCCAGCCAGCCCTCCTGGTTCCCAGCAGCTGATGTGAAGTGTTCTGGAGAGCCCCGATCATTGCTGGGATTTATGGATCATATTTTCACTGGCATGTGGTAGCAGGGCAAACAAATCAGGCTTTTGCAAGGCTGCCAAAGCAATTTCTCCTCGTTCTAGTTAGCATGAGGGAAGGAGGATTTAGACAAAGCAGTGACTGTTCCTCCCTGCCTTTCACTGCCTTTACTTCTTTACTTACTGACCAGATCTCTGTGCTTGATTCCCAATTTTTGGGTTAATCATTCTCTCAGATACATCCCAGCTTTTCTGAGGTGAGGGCAAATCTCTCTCTTTCTCTCTGCCCTACTTCCTACCCCTTTTTTTCCCCAAGAGCTGTGTTTTTTCAAGTCCCAGCATTCAGCACTTGACCTCTCTGTGGATTTGTCTCTCTCCAAATCTCGGGCTCCCTGCAGAAAAGTTGAGGTTTGGGCAGTGTATTTTCCTAAAAGTGCTCTCATTTGAAGAACAGCCTCCAAAATTTAACAGCTGGCCTTGCATGAGGAGCTTCAAGACCCTGTAAGGCACATCAGTGGTGTTTTTTTGGAAGAGAAATCTAATTACAGATACAAATATGCTTCCCCTGAATTGTGCCTGAGCTCACTGTGGTCACAGCTTCTCTTTCCCTGCCTGAATGGCCAACTAGCATTGCCTTGAGTACATCTACCCCATCCACTTACCTGCTCAAATTGTTGCTGTGATGACTTTTTTCCACTTTTTTTTCCTCCTTGAGAAATTGATTTTTACATGTGGCCCATTAGAAACTTATTGACTCCGTCGATAGTTTTTAAATAAATGGAGCCTTTCAGGAAAGCATAGAAAGCACTTAACATAATATTGTCCACTTGAGTAAACAAATAAATGTGTTCTGAGCAGAGCTTTGGAATGATTTACAGGCTTGGCAGCTCGGCTCTGAGGGCAGCAGGATCCAGAGAGCAAAAGGCAGGAATTTTTTCCACCTCTAACTGAGGAGGTTGGTGAAGGACGGGAGATTTAGATGGGATATCAGGAAGAAATTCTTCCTGTGAGGGTGAGGTGAGGCCCTGGCACAGGATGCACAGAGAGGCTGTGGCTGCCCCTGGATCCCTGGAAGTGTCCAAGGCCAGGTTGGACAGGGTTTGGAGCAGCCTGGGATGTGGGAAGGTGTCAGGGTGGAATGGGATGCTGTTAATGTCCCTTCCAACCCAGACCATTCCTGTGTCTCTAAGAGCTGAGCTGCCAGCCAGAAATCCCTCACTGTTTTTCACTCTGCACCTCAGTTTCCTGCTCTGTTTTCCAGGCATAATAACTCCAAGGCAGGATTTGCCCCGGGGTTTTCCACAGTGACCAGCCCAGTGTGAGGAGCAGTGTTGGGCTGTCCCAGAGTGACACGGGCAGGACAGGAGGGACAATTCCCTCCCAAATTCCCACCCTCACATGGCACTGTCAGACACAAAATGATTCACACAGATGCAGCTCAAGGTGTGGTGAAAGAAGAAGAGTTTATTTGTTCTTTCAGTATTTATAGGTTTTTGACAATGACCAGGGATTGGATGGTCAGGTCACCACCTTCCCAACCACACTGGCTGTGAGAGACATCCATCAAAAGGCAAATCTTTAATGGAATGTATAAACACCTATGTTTATAGTTACCTTCCTGGGAAAATGGCTAGAAATTATGAAAACAGTTTTGAAAGGCCTGATTCTCAGGGTGACACTCACAAGGAGCCCTGGAGCCAGCTGAGGTGGGAGAGGGCTCGTGAGTGCAGAACCTGGTCGGGATCAGCTGATTCTCCATCCAGACCTTCAAAACGAGACTTGCAGCGAGCAACACGCTTGTTCCTGATGGCTTTATGTCCCTAATGGAACAGGGACTGTATCCTGCAGATCTGATCATAACTCACACCCAGCCACGCTGGAAAATCCAATCTCACGGGCTCAGCATCGCAGGGCTCGGCTCTGTGGCTTTTATTAGCCAGTGACCTCGAGGTGGGGTCATCCCACGGGGTTTGTGAGCTGCTGTAAAGTGAGAGTGCAGGTCGAGTGCTGCAGGAAGCCGGGGAGTGACTTCATCTTCTGATAACTCCTCCAGCGCCGTCTCCCAGGGAACCCCGTGGAATTCAATTAGCTAATGTGTGCCTAGCACTGGGAAAATATAGAAGCACAGGAATTGCCAAGTGTTGTTATTTAACAGCTCACATTTTGTGGTTGCAGCCCTGTAGTAGCAGTCACAAAATCTACACCGTAATTGCCTGCTGGTGCCTGCTGCCGAATTTGCAGCGATCGGAGCAAGGCCTGGGGATTTTTCTCTCTGTGAAAAAGTTCATTAATTTTGGCTGCAGATCCTCTGGGTCTAATTTTTTTACTGAGCTCTCTTGAAACAGAATATTGACATGTGGTGGGTGTTTTAAAAAACAGAGTGGAAAGAGGGGGAGGAATTCAGGCAGGCAGGATTTGTGTCCCTGAAATTCACCTTGGTTCCTGGTGGTCTTCTCTGTGTCTCATCGAGATTGAGGGCCAAGTTTTGGGCCAAGTTTGGGAATGGCAATTACTGCAATTCCTCCAGTGTAGAGAGAGGGATTCCCAGTGGAATGGGAGGAAATGAGGGAGCTGCTGTTTGCACCCGACTTTTTGATGGCATTTTCTGGAGGCCTGTGGTTACAAAGCTGTGTTTGCACAGGTGGAGGAGGCTGGGAGTCCCCTCTTAAACAGGATTTTCCTAATGGCTCTTTGCTCTTACTGCATTGCCAATCTTGTACCCTGCAAAAGCTCCAGCCAGCACTGAGGCTGAGGGAGAGTAACTCCAGGAGGATAAAAAGGCAGCTGGGTAAGTGTTTTGTGTAGGAATCAACTTCACTGTGTCTCAGAGAGAAATCCTTGGCTCTCCATCTGAAAACACCCCTGAGATCAGGGGTTTTCCATCATTTGTCCTGCCCGTGTTTGCATCTTGCAGCGTGGGAGGAGGGCAGGAAGGCTGGGAAATCAGCTGAGAGGTGCAGGTCTGGAACAGAAAATGAGCTTTTGTTTGCAAAACGTGAGCTGGGAAATGTCAAGCGAGGAGAATGAGTGTGAAAAGGTAAAAAGAAAAGCCCAGAAAAGGGACAGGAGCTGAGCTGGCAGCTCCGGGAGTATCGGGATGCTCTCACCCCTCTGCCCTCTGCAGCAAAGCCTGACCTTACCAAATCTCTCTTATCTCACTGCAAATGAAGTGTGTCCCCCTAGGGTGGTTTTTCTCCATCTCATTGCATAGGCAGCTCACGGCTCATTTCCTCCTCACCCGGCTCTGCTCATGGATGGGAAGGGATTGGAGCTGGAGCAGAGGGAAGGGACAGGGAGCAGTGGGTGGAAGGGGTCGGGTACAGGCCGTGCCACCCCTGTGTGTCACAGAGGTGATGCTGAATGGATGTGACAAGCACAGAAATGGGGTTTTCTGCAGCTGGAGGCTTGGAAAAATGGATATGGAGAGGGCTGGCTGTAGGAAAAGAGCAAAACTTGCACTGATGCCTGGGGAAGGCTGAGCTAGGGCAGAGGCTGGACAGATTTCAGGATAAAACAGGGATTTATTGAAAGGCCCTAAAGGACACACCTTGGGCACTACAAGAGCCTGGCCAGGGCTGCACCCAAGATGGACCAAAAAATGGTCACAAAATGGGTGATTGGTCACGAGATCTCACATTTTTATAAGTTTTGGTCCATCTGCATATTGGGGTGAATTGTCCAGTCCCAGCTGCAGGTTATGGAGTCCCATCCTTGTTTTCCCTCTCCAGCCCAGCGCTGTTCCTGCTTTTGGGCCTGGAACTTGTAATGATTGTCCTTGGTATCAGCTGGAAAAGGAATTGTTTTGTCTGCCCAGTCTGTGAAGAGAGCTCACTGACACTTCATGTGAGGCTGCACACCTGGGCACCAGAGAATATGAAAAATATAAAAGCTAAAACTTAAGGCATCATCACAAAGCAGCCAGTGGTGATGGGAGCTGGGTAAAGCTGCTGGTAATGTTTGAAGCAGAGCAAATGATTGGCTCTGGGGGAGCCTGTCGGGGTCTGGCTGTGCTGGTTAACAGGCAGAGAGTTCTGGCAGCTGCCTCGGGGCATGGAATTTACCCAGAGCAAGTGGGAAAGGGACCCTTCAGGGGCTGGTTCTGACCATGGCACAGCCAGTCAGGCCAGCAGGACCTGGGGGTTCAGCTCTGTGGCTGTGCCTGGGTGAATCTCACCCCTGCCTCAGTTTCCCCACGTGAAGTGAGACCACCTCATTCCCTCACCCAATAATTGCTTATTTAAAGATCAGAGCATAACAAAACCTCCAAGTTCAAAAGCCTGGAAATGTTTCCAGGGGAGAAAAGGCACAATAAATAAATCAAGGCACTAATTTCAGCTGCCCCAAGGCTGGGGCAGGCTGGCACAAGATGAAACCTTGAATTTCATGGCTGTTGGAGTACAAAACATCTCATTTTCCTCCTGGATATCCCAAAGCCAAGAGGGCAGTGGGGCAGCTGTTTGCCTGGTGCCCTGCACGATTTGCCTCAGGGCTCTGGCTTCGAGAGAGGATTTTACAGGGGTTGAGCATCCCTCCTGCTGCTCTGCCTGCAGCCAGCATCTCCTCAGGCCCAGCTCCTGACAGGATGCAGGGTGAATGGATCACCTGTCAGCAAGGCAGGGGGACAATATCATTCAAATGAATCAATAGTTCACAGGCAATTTCACGTTACCCGACGTGAACGTGGCGGCGTGTCCAAAACCTGCTTCATCCTGGGTTTGACTGCGTTCCCCTGGGTCTTGGAAGAGTCTTGTAAGTCCCACGTTGGGCAGATTTACAGGAGAATTGCTCCTGCGTGCCCAGCAAAGATAAAAAATGGCTGGACTTGCTGGAATCTCATCCCCCAGGGAGCGCAGGGACAGCTGTGTCCTCAGTGGGCATCCAGCAGGTGCTGAAACTGTGGCTCCCACCTTCTCGCTCCACTTCAGCAATTGGCAGAAGAGAAATTAGTGAGGAAAATGCCATTATTCTCTGCTAATAGGACAAGGAGGGCTGGACTCTTCCCCAGGCTTTGTTGTGTGGCTGCTTCCCTGGATGTCAGGAGCAAAACCGAGCACTGTGGTTTTGCTTTAATTTTATTTTTTAATGTAGTTGTTTTTATACTCCTTACCACATCCAGAAATGCAAGAAGAGGCTACAAATTCCAAAACCCACAGTCAAGGCACAGTCCAACCCTCCTCAGGGCATTAGGGTGGCATCTCCTCCTGGTTCCTGGCAGCAGAAAGGAGCAGTGCAGAACTGGGGTTTTTTTGGGTAGAATTCAGTTCCTCCTCTTGTGGGAAAGAACTGATTTAATTTAACAGTTGAAACATGGTGTCACCAAGTTGGATGTGGTGATAGAGCAGCTCCACTCAGCAGGTGAGTGGCACCCTCTTTGGAGGGTTTTGGGTTTGTTTTTTGTGGAATTTGGCCAATAAAGCACAGGGCTTGGATGATATCTTCATTAAAACCTGAGGTGGGCAGCACCCTGAGTCAAAGCCTGGTTAAAAACCAGGCTCTCCCTTCCAAGATCTCACAGGATCTCACAGCTCCCATTCCCTTCAAGGGCACTGGGAGGGTTTGAAGTTTCCAGTGCCTCTTTTCCCCTCTAATCCCATTTTGTGTTTTGGGCTGCTGTAGGAGTTTTCCCTCCAGCGCCTGGACAGCCTCCTGGACGACCGAGTCAACATCCTGGGATTCTCCATTTTCAACCAGTCTCATGCCTTCTTCCAAGAGTTTGTCCAGAGCCTCAACCAGTCCTGGCAGGAGAATTGTGACCACGCTCCTTTTACTGGGCCAGCAGTAAGTAAAGTCCATTCCCATCCCCCAGAACCTCCCAGAGCTGGGAGCTGTGATAGACCATGGAAAAACCTCGTGGTGAGATCTTCAGGATGGTCCTGAGCAGCACAGGGGTAGAAAATCCGGTCTCAAATAATTTTTTTAGAAGTTATTTAAATTATTAAAGAATTTAATTATTTAATCCTATTTAATCTTGTGCTAAAAAGCTCAGGGACATCCCCAGGCTGCTGTTGTACCTCAGACTGGATTTTGTGGGGAGATGCTGGTCCAGGAATGGGAAGGAAAAGCCAGAGCAGAGCATTTTTATTAAGTAGGTAGGAGAGGACTTGAGCTGTCAATTTGTGATTTACAGGGCATTCCTTCTGATGTGGAAAATACCAAAGTGACCCTGAAAGTCAGAGCTGCCCAAAGGACCTTGTGGTGCAGAGCTTCTCTAGGCTGGACTGGGAGCACAGCTTTAAATTCAAGCCTAATCTTGATTTGGATTGTATTTCTCTGTGGGTGCAGGGGATGATGCAGCTCTGATTCATTTCTTCCCTTGTGAAGTTTATCCCTGTGTGTTTAAACTCCAGGAGAATGGCTCATGGAGGGGGGATTGTGGCTGCAGATGGCACAGGAAGAGCTGGGTCAGGCAGATGCCGAGGGGCTGAGCTGTGCTCTGTGCACATCACTCCCTGAGGAGTCTGCACATCAGCACTGGAGAATTCCCCAGGGATTCTCCACAGCTGGGAGAGTTTGCAGGGCAGATTTGCCACATCAGAGCTGCAGCTGCGGGAGGGGAGAGAGAGGAAAATATCAGCTGAACCCTTTGCATGGATTTTAATAACTCAGAGCCCCCTTGACGAGCTGAGCCGCTGAAAACCTCAAACCACCACAAAGGGATCCTTAAGAAGCAAAATAAGGGGATTTTTTCCCTTTGTGTCCACATCCTTTGGCTTGACTTGAGCTCGTGTGTCTGGGACCATCCTGCTCTCCCTCCCACCCAGAGGCAGCTGCAATCAGCTTGCCCTGCTCAGTCTCCGTGGGATTTCCACCAGGAAGATTCCTTTTTGGATTGCAGGGACTGTTGAGAGGCATTAAAAACAAATCTCCTCCTCCTAGTGCAAACAGGAGGCAGCAGGAACCAGCAGCAGGTGCGACAGGGAAATGAAAATTCTCATTTCAGGTTCTTACCCCGTGTTGTCTTGAGCATCCAGCAAAAGCTGTAGGTGGGAGGATGTGAGATGATGCCTGGAAGGATGGGAATTCTTCAAGATGCCACGTCCCAGGTGATGGGAAAAAGGATTTGAGGGTAGGGAAGTTACAGAGCAGAGGTGAAATATTCCCAAGCTGAGTTTCCTTTGTCTGTGAGGTGAATCCAGGACCTTCCTGCCTCTGCTGCTGGAAATCTGGCAGGGAGCATCTCTCTGTGTTAGAAGTTCCCCTTGTAGCCCTGGGAAGGAGTTATCCTGTGGGATAACTCTTCCTAAAGAGAGAAAAGGGAGCTCAACAGCTGGAAGTGACAGGAGGGAGGTTTCCTGTGAGCTGCAAAAATCCCAGGGCATTCTTGCTGGAGCTGAGGAAGCATCTGACAAAGGAGGAGGGAGCTGCCTGCTCTAATGCCATTCTCATTAATCACATTGCAAAGAAAGGAAATCAGAGAAAATCATTCAAATTACAGATGGCTAGATTTGGTAATTAGAATTTAGGCTAAAACAGATGTTTGTAATTAAGTGTTTATGTCATTGAATAAAATCCAGATTGCAAAGTCTATTTCACAGGGTTTTAATGGTTTTAATTCCCCATGTTGGGTTTGGGGGCAAAGATACAGCTGATAATGTTTTAGGGAAGGAAGAAAAACCTCCCATGCCAAAACCCAGAGTAGCCAAACCTGTTCAAGTTCCAATGTCAAAAATTGTCAAGAATTTGGCTTTGGGGATTGAGGAAAATCCTCCAAGCCCCATGGATTTTCCACAGAGCTCTGATATTGCAGAGGGGCACAAAACCAACAGGGCTCTGCACAAATCAGATGGTGCAGGCAAGGGAGAGAATCAATTTGTTAGCAGACAAATTGGCTTTTTTGTGACAGAGGGACAAAGCTGTGGTTTAAAATGAGCATATAAAAGGAGAGAGAGGTTTTTATAGGTGACATGGGGAAAGCTGAGGAACGTCCAGGAGGGAAAGGACACGTCCCTCTGGCTGGATCTGCCTGGAGGACATTCCAAAGGTCTCTTTTCGCTCCTTTGCTGAAGGTTATGACCTCAAAACTTTGTGGTTTGTGTCTGTTCCATGCAAAGTCAGGCTTCAGGGAAGGGATTCTTGTTCTTATTCCTATTCCCATTCCCATTCCCTGCCATGAGGACTTGATCCTGTGTATCTCCACACTCTCCCCAGTACTTAAATTGCTCAAAATCATAAAAGGTGCTGGCAGAAACCCTAATGAATTTTCCCAAGTTCAGGAGAAAAACATTCCAATCAATAATGTCAAGAGATCTACAAGTCTCTTGCTCACCAGCTAATAAGGGATTAACTGCTCAGGGAAAATGGAAATGGAAACCCAGCAGGAGAAAAATTAAAAATGCTGGGCCAATATTCTGATTTGGTAGGAAATGGGGGAAACTTTGGGGTTGCCAGGGTTGTGTTTGGTCTCATAACAGTTTCATTTGTCCATCTGATGTTAATATGGTTCCTGATTCAGGAAAGGAATTGCTAATTGGGTGTGACACCCTGGAACCAGAACGGGATTAAGTTCATAATCAAAATTAAGTGCATGGGAAGATCTTCATGGAACAGGGGCAGAGGAGAGGACAGGCTGGAGAAGCCCTGTCAGGGAAAGAATTTGTATTGAAGGGATAAAAGAAAGGATTGATCAGCTTCTTTAAGAATCTCTGGAAAAGGCTTTGCAGGAGGGGAAGGTTTAGGTCAGCCTCAGCAGGTTGGAGGAGTGAAAGGTCACTGGTGCTGTCAGAGCTGGTGTTCGGGGCTCTTATGGCATCGAGCTGCAATCCTGCCTTTTAATTTAGGATGACATGTAGGTTTTGAGGGTTTTGTGCTGCTTTTGAAGTGTCTGATCCCTCACCAACGTGGTCAGTGAGGTCACACCACTGGTCTGAGTAAGATCAAGCAGGGTTAAGTCCAAATTAGCAACAGAGTGGAAGCCCAAGGTTTGTTGGGGTCATTGAGCTGGGTGAGATTGTCCCTGCAGGGCCAGCAGCAGGGAGTGAACCTGTCCAGGCTCTGGGAGGAGGAGAGGATGCAGAAGCCACTGCAGGGCTGGAAATCACAGCAGATATTAAGGTACCGAGGTGAGGAACAGTCCAGCAAGATATTTCTGTGCAGGAGCATTTGCTGGGTATATTCAATACTGGAGGTGGATCAGTCCCTGGATGTTTTGTATTTTGGAGGAGGGAATGCCATTTCTTTTGAGATGGGCTTCTAGTTCCTCTCTTTGGCAAAGAAAACAAGTTTGGATGGTCTTAGTGAATGTAAAGGCTTTTCCCAATAAATAAGGGTAAGGTGGGGAAAGCAGCCCCAGGCTGGGGACTGAACCAGGAGCTGGGATGGGAAAAGGATGCTCTTGGAAGTATCCATGAGGAAAATACAGCCCTGATAGTAATGAGCTACAACGGCTTAATTCCAGCAGAGTCAGGGGGTGACAGTAATTAAAAGTGAAATCTCAGTCGCAACAGTGAGCACAAGGGAGAAAATAGCTGATTGTCAACGAGCCCAAAGCCATGGAAACTGCTGTGCTCGGGTGAGAAATGAGGTTTGTGGTGCACAAAGAAACCGGGCAAAGGCAACAGAAGCCAAGGTGAGCAGGAGAGGGGATGAGCTCTGTCACTTTGGACATTCCCTCAGCTGTGCTGCTCCAGCAGGGAACTGGAGCTTGTAGCGAGGGATGGATGATCTCTGGGGGGGCTGAAAGGCAGGATTTGGCTGCTGGACAAGCCAAACCTCATTTCCCGTGAGTCTGCCTGTCAAAGAAGTGGTGAGAGAAGGTCTCCCATGGTGGCTGAAGCAGCACAGTCGAGTTTCCTTCTGTGGGAGCAGGCATTGAATCTCAGGAACAATTTCCCCTGGAAATTCCTGCTTCTCTCAGGAGCATTCCCCCTGGCCAGCAGATTAATCAGAGCCACCAAAACACAGAAAAACATCCTTTGGTTGGGAAAGGAAAACTGCAGAAACTGAGATAGAAAGGACCGGGAAGGAACAAGGACAAGCGGAGTGAGAGAGATGACAGTGATGGATGAAACAAGCCTGCACAAAGGGCATCCCAGCTGACCCCAGGCTGTGCATGGGACACTCTCCAGCTCCCAGCTGCAGCAGGAAGGTGAATTTCTGTGTTCCAAGCTG
This sequence comes from Parus major, assembly GCF_001522545.3. NCBI lineage: Eukaryota > Metazoa > Chordata > Aves > Passeriformes > Paridae > Parus > Parus major. Next base: position 2,498,495 of record NC_031792.1, read on the forward strand.
ACTTTTCCCTGCCTTTCCCCCTCAGCTGTCCTCGGCGCTGCTGTTCGACGCCGTGTACGCCGTGGTGACGGCGGTGCAGGAGCTGAACCGAAGCCAGGAGATCGGCGTCAAGCCCCTGTCCTGCGGCTCAGCACAGATCTGGCAGCACGGCACCAGCCTCATGAACTACCTGAGAATGGTGAGAGGGGGCTGGGGGCTGCTCCTCGCTGCCAGCAGCAGGGCTGGCTTTGCCCTGGCTCTCTGAAGGCACTGAAAAGAGAGATCTGAGGGTTTGGGTTGTCACCGGCCTTGGAACGACATGAAACTCTCCCCTTTTCAGGCTTTGCTGCAGAAAAGCTGGAATTCAATTTACTTTTTTTTTATTATTATTATTATTTTTTAAAGTATGAACATTTCTAAGCTGTTTGAGCTGTGACTTGAGCTGATATGAGATCACGCAGTACAATTGCTCAGAGCTCAGGGGCAAGATGCGAGCTCCCCTATGGGTTTGGGCTCCTTTGAACCCAAAATTGTCATTTCTGGAACCAAACAAACCTAAATTTGGCACGAGAACACTCTGAAATTCCATCCTTGTGAAACTGTTGGAGTCTGTGGCTCCTCAGAGCTGAGGTGGTGACCATGCAGCAGGAGCAGGTTTCTGAGTCTGTTTGGGTGTAAATGAGACAAGGAAATTTCATGAGGTTTTTTTCTTTATAAAGGCTTTTTTTTCCCTCCAAAGAAAAGCTCAGCTAAACCAGAACATTGCACTTTGGCCCATTGTTTTAAATCTCACCTTTAGCCAGGGACAACAAAATCCTGTAGCTCCCCATAGCTCTGCTGCTCAGAGACCCAGTGGTCTTGGGATGGAGGGAGGCAGTGAGGGGATGTGGAGCTGCTTTTTCCAAAGCAAGGAAATCTGGGGAGTCCTGCACTTTGTGCTGCTGATTCCCTGCTCCTCTGCAAGTCCTTTCTCCTCTGTCCAGACTCCAGAAATAACGAGGATGGAGATAAGAGGGTTGCATTGCTGTTCCTGCTGGCAGTGAGGGGTGTGTGGGGCCGTCCCTCCTGTCTCTGGGGGGGTTCTGGGGTGGGGCAGCCTCGCTGGGCGCTGTAACTGAGTCTCTCCTGGACAGGTAGAATTGGAAGGTCTCACCGGCCACATCGAATTCAACAGCAAAGGCCAACGCTCCAACTACGCCCTGAAAATCCTGCAGCACACTCGAGCCGGCTTCAGGCAGGTGAGAGCAGCCAGGGGAGGGCTGGGAGCGTGTCCTGGGTGTCCCTGGCTCAGGGGGGTGCTCTGGGGACCAAAAGGGGCTGTGGACCCCCCTTGTTTGCACCATGAGGTGCTCAGGGTGTCCCCTCAGTGCTGGCTGAGCCCCAGCTGGCAAACTCAGCGTGTTTGGCTTCAGCAGGATAATTTGGGTTTGTTTTGATCTCTCAGGCCCTGGAGGGGTGATGGCAGAGCCCATCTCTGGCCTGTCACCGCTGCTGATTCCGGGCAGGGAGGCTGTGCCAGGTGCAAGCTCACGCTCACAACCCCTTAGTTCTTCAGCCTGTGGCTGCATTTGCTTAAAATTATTTGGATGGGGGGAAAATGGGAGAATTTTCTATGAAATGGGAAAGAAAATGGGTACTGTGAACCTTTTCAAACTGCTCCTGGGAGGGAAAGCAAATGGGGCAACCCCATGTCAGGGGCTCCCCATCACCTCTCCCCTGTGAGGGGAAGTTCAGGCTCATTTTGCTCTTGGTTTATGGCTCCTCTCTAACAGGTTTGCTCAGCTCACACTCATTTACTTTTTGTCTCGGTGCTCGTAGGTTCCTCACAGCTTTCCTCTGCCCACAGAACACTGAGCAGATTTCATTAAAATCATTAATTTGAGTGGTATTTCCTCATCTCACACTTTCTGCCCGAGCCATATTTTCTGGTTTGAGCTGAAGTTGAGGATATCAGATTGGCAAGATTACACGACACAAATCCAAGGAATTTGCTGGTAAATCCAAACCTTATATTCAGGAGAAAGAAAATAGAAGTCCCAGGAATAAAAGAGGGGTTTCATCTGTCTTGTTTCCCTGCTGACAGCTCCACTGCTGCCCTTTTCTCAGAGCTTGCCACTTCTAGATGCTGGCAGAGAACAAAAGCCATTGTATCCTACCCTCACCAGCAGAGCATTTTGGCACCAGGAACCCTCTCCTGGCCTGGCAGCAGTGAATTTCAGCCTTGGCAAGGATGTTACCTGCCAGTTCTTACCTGTCAAGTGACAGCTTGGCTTTGATGCTGCCTTTCTCTGAGCGAGCAGGGGGGATCGGGATGGCATTTTCCCCACAGAGATCTCTCACAGCATCAATGCCCTTTTAATCCTCTCCCAAACCCATCACCCTCTGAACAGAAGTGACAGATCCAAGCCCACCTGCATTAATAAGAGCACAAATTCAGCTGGATTCAGGGAGGGAATGCTGCAAAGCTCCCTGTGGCAGAGCTGGTTTTGATGTGTGTGAATGTGGCAGGGACTTCACGTTAAACTCACGGCTCCTTTTGGAACAGAGCTGCTCCCAGAGCTCCACGGAGAGCTGTGACTGCAGCCTGATCTGCCCTGAGACTAAAGTCTCATCTCTTCCCCACAAAGCTGGTGTGACAGGAGGAAACCTTTGCTGACCTGTTGTAACAGCTCGGTAAATGAGGAGCGTTGTGTCTGTGAGATGCCCAGGAAAGCTGCGCTGGGTTCAAGCTTTCCAAACTCCACCAGGCTGCAGGGGGGGTGAAACACTTGCAGCCACAGGGAGAAAGTGCTGGAAGGACAGGGCAGTCCCTCGGGGGTGGCTGCAAGTCCTGCCCTGTCACAAACCCACCAGGAAAGGGTTGATTTTCAGAGAACTGCTCCTGTGACAGATTTTCTGCCTTCTCTCCTTCTCTCAGGGAGCTTTCCTGATCCACAGCAGTGCCCAGAGGGGTGTCAGGGCCCCTCCCAGCCTAAAGGAGTTTGTTGAGATGTGTTTAACTTTATCCCCAGAGAGCTGAGACCCATCAGGCTCCTGCCCAACCTGCCTCCCCTCCAAATCCCTGCAAGGGGAAGCCAAAGGCAGCTCTGCTGTGCCATAAATGGTTATTTTCTTGTTGCCAGCCTGGCTTCTTTTAATGAAAAGGACTAAATAAATCATTAGAAATATTTTAATTAAAGGAACAGGGTAAAGAACAGGCGTTCACATCCTGGAGACAATCTTGCTCCCAAGGGTTGTATTAACTGATTTGTTTGAAACACTTCCATTCCCTGCTTAGTTTTAACCAAGCTCATTTTAACTCTGCCCATTCCTCTCTTCCTCTCTTCCCCTCTCCTCCTCTCTCTCCTTCCACCCAGTGAAGCCACAGGGACTTCCAGCTCATCAGCTTTGATGGAGAGTTCACTGAATTTTGAGGCTGATCCAGCCAGCAAGCAAATTAGAGACACTTAGACTCTCTAACTTGCTGCTGCTTTTGGGCAAGGAGAGGCAGGGCTTTTTGACATCCAATTTTTAATACATTTATGTAACGCACCAAACGCGTCTTTTCCTGATTTAGCTTAACCAGAGGAATTTTTTCCACAGCCATATGAGAGCTGCTCTCTCTGCTCACAGGATGCTCCATAAAGCACAGGCTCATTAATGTTCTGGTGATCTATAGATCTGACAAGGGCTGGGTTTGGTAAATGTCATCTTTTTAATTTTTTTTTTTCATTCCCCCCTTTTCTTTGCTTCTGTAAAACACACTGCAGAGTTCCAGCAGAGTGATTTGCTGTGAATCACCAGCTGAGGTTTGGGAACTTCACGGGGGAAGGGAGTGAGGAGGGGCTGTGATTTAGGGAGGGGAAGGGGGAAGCTGCAGACCCTGACCCCAGCTCTCCCCATCCTGAGTGAGGCCCATCAGTCTCCACTTAACCACGGGTCCTGCTGCTGTCCCAAGACAGAGCAAGTGCTGGGGCTGTTAATTGGGATGTTGATGAGCTACAGATGAATTCCCCTCCAATAGCTCTGGGATCTTCCACATTCCCCACAACATCAAACCTTTTTAATTTAGCAGCAGCCAATCAGCCTCGCTGGGACCGGCTCCTCTTTAGCTGCTGCCCCAGGAACAGCCCAGGGACAGGGTCTGCCAAAAGCACAATGACTTCTGCCCCCAGGACCTGACAAACTCAGTGTGTGCCACTACAGCCCTGCCTGGCTGTGCCAAGTGTCCATGGTGTGGTCCAGAGGGGACATCTGGGGAGGAGGGGACATCTGGGGGATGCTGGTCACCTCAGGGGTGAGGGCTGTGTGTCTCATGGTTCTTTAGTTGAATAGTTGATGCTTTCAGTGCTAATTTCAGTGGAGGAACTTTTGCCCCAGGCAGCATCCTCAGAGGGATTTCCTTCATTTGTTTGTTTGATTCCCTTTTCCCCCTCCCCAATCACTCCCAGATTCCCTCTCCTTGGGGCACCTTGATTGCATTGTGCACTCCTTCCTTTTCCTGGGGACACAGGGAGGAGGAGATGATGGCTGCAAGCTGTAGGACAGCACTTGTAATCAGAGCCCAGAAGGTGCCTCTTGCTGGCTGATTGTTCCAAGATCTGAATTCGGGGCTGGCTTTACCTCAGTTTGAAGCTGGGAATGGGGATGGTGAATACCTGTGGTGCCTCTGGAGTTCTGAGGAGCCTTGCCCTGTCATCTCTGTGCCTATAGAAAAATAAGTGGAAGATTTCATTAAAATCGTTACTTTGAGAGGTATTTCATAACCCCACACCATGAGGAACCTCAAAACCTCTGCACCCAGGGTGGAAGGAGTGAGCCAGGAACGCTCCACATAGGAATTTTCCACAGAGATGTAGAAAATTATTTTATTTCTGTGCCACCAACCCAAATAATGCCATTTTCAGAGCAGCTAAATTGAGGCACCTCATCTGCCTGTGGGGATGGAGCAGTGGCATGAACAATAACACTTCCCTGTTCCTTCCAGGCTTTTTGGGCTGGTTTGTACTCTGAGGTTCACAGTTTGTGTTTGCAGGTGTGCCTCGAGATGCCTGCAGGCGTTTCAGGCAGGGCTGGATCTCAGGGATGTGCAGGGATGGTGCCGAGGGGGTCACACATCCCTGAGGACATGGAGGGCACTTTCTCCACCCTGGGCTGTCACCAGGTCACATAATCCCTCTCACAAAGGTGTTGAGCTCCAGCTTGCACCCAGCTGGTTGTGCTGGCCTCCTTGCTCTTCTAGGACAGGTATCAGCTCCCTGATGATTAGGAACCTCTCCCCTGGTTTGTCAGCCTGTTCATTTCTGGCTGGTTTGTGTGTATTTATTTTTGTGCCAACGCCATCGCTCCAGTGCCAAAAACCTCTTTGCTCCAGCCCTCCTCCACCTGGGGTATTTATACAGACCAATCACATCCACTGCTTAAAAACCCTGAGTCAGAAAAACCCTGAAGTCCTTGTCTAGAGCCTTAACAACAGGATGGTCTCATCCACGCCTGTGTGGAGAATTTGATTGCTTTCTAAAAAAACTTTGCAGATGGATATGTTTTCTGTTTTCCAGAGGCTCTTTATATGTAGATGGAGATGATTAAAATCACCTTGACATCCATCTTGCAGGAGAGAGGTGTGAGGGGCCAGGACAGCCTCTGACACTGCAGAAACAGCAGCATGAGGAGCTCTGCCAGCCCGTGAGGGGCACAGGGGTGAGCTGGGGCCAGCCAGGATGGGAGAAATGCCCCAGCACGTGGGATTGTGTGGCCTTGGTGCTTTTGAAAGCAAGGTCAAACCCACAGCACCGTCAGGAGAAGAGGCAATTAGTCTCAGCACATGCCAGCAGAGGAGGGACAAATTGGAGAACAGCGAGGGCTGTTAAAATTAAAGTTAATCTGTCACTAATCTCTGGTTGAGAAATCCAGGAGGGAAGAAAAATTAGGCAATATTTGTGAGTGATGGCTCACTCTGAGAGGATTGCTGCAGAGGGGCTGCTGTTTAGCAATCAGAGCAAAGGGGGGAATTCAGGAGGGATTCAGACCTGTGCAGGCCACTGAAAGCTGTGCTCCAAGGGCTCCCTGCCTGTGAAATACGTGGGAAATCTCCCAGTTTGGGGCTGTTGTTCCTGAGGTGAGCCCTGCACTAGGAATGCTCACATCCCCAATGCTGCCAGAGCTCCAGGAGGGTTTGGACGATGCTCTCGGGCACAGGATGGGGTTGTTGGGGTGTCTGTGCAGGGCCAGGAGCTGGGCTTGGATGATTCTCAGTGCAAAGCTGTCCTGCTTGCCCTTCCCACTGCTCCTTGTGCCTGGGGATGAGGATCTGGGACCCTCACAGATTCCCACTGTCGGTCCCTTGGGCTGGATTTGCAGCAGAGGAAAGGACTTGGCCCTTCCCACAGCACCCAGAGGGGTTCAGTGTGCGAGGGTGTCTGTGCTGGGCTCAGATCCAAGTCACCCCAAGTCCTTTGGTCACCCCTGAGGCCAAGCAGTGCCCAGAGCAGGCACAGAGTCAATCCCAGGGCTCCACAGCACTTCCCTCCCGCTCCCTGGACATAACAAGATTAACCTGTGCCAGACAGGAAAATCAATTGGTTCCTCCCACCCTGACAGTGAGGGAATTGCCTGCCTCAGTGCCAGTGTCACAGGGGGGAGCTGGGCATGGATTTGCTCTGGAAGGGCTCTGAAGACCCTCCCTGCACCTTTGGGGTCACCCACTGCCCCTCAGGGCCACAGCAGCCCTCTAGAGAGGTGTCAGAGGACACCAGCAGTGCTGGAACCTGATGGGACAGAGGAGAAAAAGGAGGAGAAGGGGTTCAGATGGAGCTGGCCTCCCTTAGCCCCCTCTGTATCCACAAGGAAAAGCAGAGAAGGAAAAGCAGAGGCTCTTTTAAGGACAAAAAGAGAGCAAGAGTTTAATTTGCACGCTCTGAACGAGCTGCTGGAGGTGCTGATCTCCATGCCCAGAGCTCTGAGGGAAGGAGATTAGGCTCTTGAAGTTAAAATTAGGTTTTGTGGAATATTCCTCCCCCCTGGCTGAAGGCAGCTGTGTCACAGCTGAATCACGATGTCCTCCCGAGCGCTGGGGGACAGGTTCCCACCATCCTTGCTGGGAATTTGGGTTTGCTGCAGCCACACTGACGCTTGGATGGGTAAATTGGGCTGTTGGCGGAGCTGTTGGGTGTGATGAGCCTGAATCAAATGATTTGGAAGTGCTTAATTGTGGTGGTGAGGAGCTGGAAGAGGAGTCGTGGAGCAGCACCACTGAGAAGGTGCCTTTGCCACCAAGGTGGAGGGCAGGCAGGCCACAGATAGGGGATTTCTGGCTAAGATGGTGGCATTTGGTGGCATCTGGGGACAGCACACAGGGCTGTGTGGCTCCCAGGGAGCTGCCCAGCTCTCAGGGATGATGCTGGGAAGGCAGCACAGGGCCGGGTTGGTGGCACTGCAGAGCAGGTGGGAGTGTGCACAGAGGGTTGATCTCTCTGCTGACCCGTTCTGGGGTGTGTTGTGAAGGTAATGGAGCATCCCTAAACAGGCCAGCCCCAGGGCTGTCACTCACCAGAGCCATATGGGCAGTGACTCGCCCTATAAACCCTTCTTGTGCTGTTTATCTCTGCAGATTGGCCACTGGCACGTCTCAGAAGGGCTCAGCATGGACAACAGGATCTTCTCCTCCAACATATCCGACAGCCTGTTCAACACCACACTCATTGTCACCACCATCCTGGTAAGGGAGGGGGGCACCTGCAGTGCCCAGCCCCCTGGGGTGGGCTCAGCTGGGATATTCCTCCCTGCTCCTGCCCCTCAGCCCTGCTGATCTCACAGGGGACGAGCAAATCTGGAATTACAGCGTGGGGGACAGTTGCTGGCAGTGTAATTGAGCTCAGGGCCATGGTGCATATGGAAATGGTATTTGGTGGGTTCAGAGAGTGCTGGGATGGGGCACACTGCCAGTTCACATCCAGCTCGGAATGGGGCTCTCATTTGAGGTACAGCTGCTGAGTTGGAAGGGACAGCTGCCCCTTCTACCCATAAAATTATAAAAATTGACCAAGATGGGCACGATTTTTATGAAAACTTGGCATGTACAGGCACCACTGCCTGTGTTCAGCAGGTTCCCTTCCAGCTGCTGCCTGTCCAGTGATATTTTTTGCTCCCTCTTTAAAGACACCCAAACTCCTCACATCTCACAAAGTTTGTTGAAAAGGGGACAGACAGGGAGAAGTGGCTCTGTGCTGGGAGAGGTTGAAGTCTGGATGTGCTGCCATGACTCACAGGAGTCACTGGGCTGCTCTCGCACTTCCCAGTTGGAAACAGCCCCCAGATCACCATCCCTTAAATAAATCTGCACAGCAGAGGCCAGGGAACACCAGTGTGGAGCCAGCTCTGAGAGCTCAGCACCCCAGAGCTCCCAAGCTTTCCTCATCAATTACACCCAGCTTGAGAGGTATCCACTGGGCTGGGATGAGCTTTTTGCAGCTGGAACCAGATGTTTTTTTAAGGTTTCTCCCAAACCTGCCAGCCTGTGGCAGCGCCCAGCTCCGTGCTGGCGGGACACCTCGGCTAAGATGGGAATGACAGCTGCCCAGTTTCACTGCAGGAAAACCCTTACTTAATGCTGAAGTGGAACCACCAGGAGCTGGAAGGCAATGACCGCTATGAGGGATTCTGTGTGGACATGCTGAAGGAGCTGGCAGAGATCCTGCGCTTCAACTACAAAATCCACCTGGTTGGGGACGGCGTCTACGGAGTCCCCGAGGCCAACGGCACCTGGACAGGGATGGTCGGGGAGCTGATAGCTCGGGTAAGTGGATTAGCTGCTCTTTTTAACTCTGCTCTGCTGGGGTTTGGCCCTGCAAAGCCCTGCTGCTTCGTGGTGATGAGGATGGATGGGGTTTTAGTCCGTTTGAGAGGCTTGGAGCGGAGGATTTCCACTTAATGCGTTCTCCTGATGGAAAATGTGTTTCTTGGGGTGGTGTGACAGTGTGGGTAGAAGTCAGAGCAAGAACAGGGCTGTGGGATGCTCTCAGGGGTGCTCACTTTGCTGGAAAGGGAGTTTGGACTCTGGGATCCCATGTAAAAACTCATTACAGAATAGATTACTTTAGTTCCTAGCAGAAAGATTAATGAAAACTTGCAAGAGGAAAAGGCAGAGCTTGGTAGAAGCTGAAAAGATTTACAAAACTGCACTGGGATGGAAGCAAGTAGGAATCCCATTTCTGCCTAGAAAAGTTTTGGCAGATTCAGCTCAGCTGCTTAACTCAGTGTTGCTTTTGGAGAAGAACATTTCCTATTTCCTTGAAGTGCACAGCTCGAGATCTTTTCGCTGCCCTGCTCTGTGGAGCTGCTGCCCAGCAGCACAACTGAAAACTGAATTATTTTGCTGGGTTTGACAATAATTCTGTGTACACCTGGGCTCAGCCAGCCTGGACCCTCCTTCCTGCTCTTTGTTTTCCTTTGTGGTCGTTCCCAGGCTTCCTGAAGCTTAAATACAGCTCACAGAATGCTCTGAGATCCTCAGGAAAATAGGCTTAGCCACAGCTTACAGTGGGATTGATGCTATTTAAACCAATATTTCCTCGCTGATTTCTGCCTTGTCATTACTGATGTGCCCATGAGAGCCCAGCTGGTGACAAATCCATCACATGGACTGGTGATAATCCCCCCACTTTGGGAGAGGAGACCCTGAGTCATTTGCCTTCTGCAGAGCAGAGGAGCAAGGGTCCAAATCCATCCCCTGTGGCTCCAGGCAGGGATCTGAGGCTCTGGGCTCTTTCCTGCCTGGAAAATGAGCATCACTTCACTCTGTGGTTTATTAGGCATGGTGGAATTTGGTTGAAAGTTGGGCTCAAGGATTTTGGAGGTCTCTTTCATGATTCTGTGTTCTTTAGTGGGTCCATGATCTCTAGAAATGAGCACTGGCGCCTTCTGTTTCTTTTCCCATGGTGAAGGGTGATGCTCATCCCACTTCAGGAATTTCAACTGAGGGTTTGAGGTCAGCTGGGAGAACTCTTTGTCTGAAAGAGGGAGGGATTTGGGGTTTTCTGAGAGTCACAGACAGGGCACTGAACAGACTGGAGACTCCCCTGAGCTCTCCCTGTCTCCTGGGTCACCCTTCCCTGAGCAGTCGTTCCCAACGCCAGCTGAGATCCCACCTCCATCTGCTCTTTTAAAAGAGCTTCTGTGAGGCTGTTTGCAAATGCTCCAGGCTATTGGCATCGTTTTTATCCATCTTTGTGTCTCTGTGTGTGTACACACACACAATTACACTCCTGCAACATTCCTTTGGGGAGGCAAGAGGGAAGGAGCCGAGAGCAGCATCTGATCAAAGGAAGGGAACAGCCATCAAACTTTTGGCCTACTAACCTTGGCAGTGCCTCTTCATTAAATGGGACCTTCTGGAGGGTTGTTTTTCTCCAGTGATGAGTGTTTTAACTTCATCTTCACACAGAAACCGTTTGTTTCTTCTGCAGCTCGAGCCTTATTTAGGAGGATTTTTTTTACTTCTGCTTCTGCAGGGCAGAGCTGTCAGAGCCTGTGAGGCTGGATCACAAACTGGGGAAGAGAAACAGCTTTGTCTCTTGTTCTCCCTGTATCCCTGTGAGTTTTTATAATGGTTTCAGCAAGTTTTTGATCAATCCCAGGGACTGGGCTCAGGTCAGCCAGGGCAGAACTGTGTGTGCTTGGTGTTGTGTTTATTCAGGGCTGCCTGGGATGTTGTTTCTTGAGGGAATTTCACTGCCCAAGGGGCTTCTCTCCATCCCTGACTCCCAAAGGGAATTTATCCTCGATTCTAGCCCCTTGTTCACCCATGTCCCATGGGATCCAGCAGATCTTGTGTTGGGTGCACATATTCCTCTTTCAGTGGATTTATCCCCTGAGCACTCTACCCCTTTAGGAAAAAAAGGGGAATCAGTTAGGGCACAAACCTCTAACAAAATCCTTCCCAAAAATGAAAGCTCTGCTCTGTCCAGCACAGTATCATTGTTGGGAAATAATTCCCCCTTGATCCTGATCAGCCATCAGAAAATAAGGTTTGATTCACACTCAATGTGCAGGACCAAAAGGTCACAGAATTATCCAGCTCCGTGCAGTGCCTGCCCTGTAATCTCTCTGTGGCACGAAATCTCCTCACAGCAACTCCAGGCTATTTGGGAGAAAATGTTTTGTTTTATTGCTTCTAAATTAACCAGCTATTGATTTATTCTTAAGTGTTGGGAATTCCATTACAGCTAATTGTGCACCCTGATATGATTGAGCAGGATGCTGTACAAACACAAATCTGTTGTTGACCCAAATTCACCCATACATTTCTTATTGATCTGCTCACAAAACAGGTTGGGAGGAAAGGAAGAGGGGGATTGGGATGGCTTGGGAATCCTCAACAGTTTGGGATCAGCTCATGGAGGTTTGGCTTGGGAGAAATCACTTGGAAAGACTCAGGATCACAGAATGGTGATTTAGTTTCAACCCCCTTTACACCTTCCACTATCCCAAGTTGCTCCAAGCCTCATCCAGCCTGGCCTTGGGCACTGCCAGGGATGGGACACCCTCAGCATCTCTGGGAATTCCATCCCAGCTCCTCATCACCCTCACAGGGAGGAATTCCTTCCCAATATCTCTTTCAGTTTGAAGCCTCTCCTCTTGTCCTGTCACTCCAGTTCCTGGAGAAGAGTCCCTCAAGCCCATTCTGTAGTGAAAGATGTCACAAGTGCAGGAAAGCCTGGGCTAATTTGTCCCTCTGAGCATGCAGGGCAGGGAGATTGAGCACCCTGCTCATTCCTGGAGCGAGCAGGGCACTAAAGCCACTCTCCTTGTCAGCCTTCCTGGCTCTGGCACAGACAAACAAACAAGGGAGGACAGCAAATCTTCCCATCTCCTCCTTTCTGGCATCAGAGACTTAAAGGCCATTTGGGCTGGCAGAATTACATCCTGCTCCTTGTCTGCAGTGCAGAACTGGCTCAGAGTCGCTGATGGTGGCTGCTTTTCCCCTTCTCTCTCTCCCCAGCACATCCTCGAGCTGAAATGAATTCTCTGGCATGGCACAAACCAAGGGATGTATTCTCACAGCACCATGACAGCTTTAGCATTGTCCCACCACGCCTGGCTTGAATCTGGCCAGGATCAGTGGTGATCAAAGCTCTTTTAAAAGTGAGGGACATGGAATTGTCCATCTTGTCTGCCCTCAGGAGCAGCAAGAGAAAACAGGAAACCCCTTAAAGCTTTGGGGTTTTCCTTGCTGGTGGCCAGGCACTGCTTTCCCTTCAGCTGTTCCAAAGCTGGGGAATGGCAGGAAGGGGACAGGAGGGAGGAGACTGTCCAGAAGTGGCAGAGCCCTGCTCTCCACTCGCAGTGGGTGTTGGTGTGTGGAGAGCAGAGCTGTGTGTGGTGAAGGGAGGCAGGGGGAGGGTGTCTGCAGGCTGTCGTGGTGGCAGCTGTGACAATGGGGGGCTCCAGGAGGGGCTGTGGGTGGCTGAGCAAAGGAGGGGACGGGCAGAGGGGTCTGCAAAGCGCTGCTGGAGAATCAAACACAGGTGGGGAGGGTGCTGTGAGCTGGGCTCGCTGCTGGCCCCGTGTGCTCTGGGTCCCCATTGCTTCACCTCAGCTGGCTTTGGCACAGGCAGGGTGAGCATCTGGCACAGGCTCTGTCCTCCCAGCCACAGAGAGGGGCCAGGTGAGCAGAGATGGGTGAGGGCAGACTCGAGGCTGACACCTGCACTGAGCCCTGCTCCCCCCACCCTGACTGGGGCTTGCAGGAAGAGCTGCAGCCTCCAGGGTTTCCAGGCTGTCACTTCTCATATGGCAGAACTCACCCTTGTCCTTAAAAACACCCCAAAGCCCTGTTTGGAGCGACCCTTGGAATGCAGGAATAGGCATCTGAGCATCTGAGATCATCCTGGGGCAGCCACCCAGTGCCAGTGCTGCTCTGGTGGGTCCTGAACAGCTATTTCACCTTTCTGGGAGGCTTTTTGAGCACGGGGACAGTGCAGAAAAAGGCTTTGGTGGCCCTGGCCATGCTGTCAGTGCTCCGTGGGCAGCGCTGATGACAACGCCGCTGTCACAGGCACCCAGGGGATGTGACATCCAAGGAGCTGCTCAAGCGAGGGACTTCTGGAAAAGATCCCATCCCTGTGGTCCCAGAGCTGTCCTGGCTGCTTCTCCAGGTGTCTGACACAGCCCCAGTCCCGAGCCTGGCTCCGCTGGCACCTTGTCCCCTCGCTGTGTGCCCGCAGCCCGGCGGAGGGCAGGGGAGCGCGGTGGGGATGGAGCTGGGCTGTTCTCCCGGCTGATTTCTGCCGTGGGAGGCTTCTCTGGGATCCTCTCTGGGCTGGGGCTGACGTCAGGGCCCATTCATCACCATCAGCACCGAGCTGAGCCCTGTCAGAGCCCGCGGCGAGGGGGCGGATGCCGCCTCTGGACTGGCAGTCCCTGCAATTTGCTCCTGAAGGATGCTTAATTGTTGTTCCTCCTCGGGAGGCCGGCTCAGCCCCCGTGTTTAATGTCCTTTCCAGAGCCCTGATGCAAGCAGAGCCCACGGGAATGCCAGGTAGGGTGGCGGTGCTGGCAGCTTTTGTCTCGCACGCCAGCCCACCTGGGTTTCCTCTCACCTAGCGAGGCTCTGGCCTTGTCTGGGCGGTGTTTTGTCAAGAGAAGTGGCTGTCTCCACTCCCAAAAAGCTCTGGGTCCTTTTCTAAGCCTATTTCATGCCAACATTTATAGCTGCAACTGTGCTGTGCAGGATGGAAACCAACCCCTCTTCCCCCATCTTTTCCCTCTTGTTTTTCCCTCTCCCCTGAGCCCAGGTGTGGACAGGGTGTAGGGCCACAAGGCAAAATCCATTTCTCTCTTCCCCCAGGGCATCCCTTAGCCCATAAAATCCCAACACCTACCTGTGCTCAGGTGGGGGAGGATAGAACTCAGCTTTCAGAGCTCCTCTGTGGCTCCACAGACCTCAGTGAATCACAAGAAGTTTTGTCAGGAATCAGAGTTGAAAGCATGAAATGGATGAAATTCAGGCAGAGAATTCTTTGCATGCCATTCCCAGATCAAAGTTTCCTGCTATCACACATCAGCTCTTAACTTGCATGACTGAGCCTGCAGAGAGGAGAGAGAGAGCGAGGAGGAGCTGGAGCTCTGCTGCAGAAAGTTCTGCATCTCTGATGTGGGAAAAGCCCTGAAAAGTTAGCAGGGAATGAGCAGAAGGAAATAACTCTGATGGAATGGCAGAACCCTCTGGAGATGAGAGAAGGGAGCTGGGCACAACATCTGAGTGCCTGGGGAAGGCTGTGCTGTGTCTCTGCTCTGTGGACAGAGGGAGGGGGATGGATTTGCACTATTTTGTGTAGAGAAGAGCATTTTAAGATGCTGCTGATGATTCAGCAGCACCAAGGTGATCAGGGAACAACCAAGATGTTGTTTCTCCCCAGAGAATGGTCAGGACCCCAATGCTGGGCAAACCTGGGGATGCTGCTGCTCCTTTCATCAGCACCTTTATATTTGCCTCTTTGCAAATTGCAAATTCCCTGGAAGCTTTGGCATGAAACCCTTTTGCCATGGCATTTTTACTTTCTGTTCTAGTCTGTGACTTTGCTGGTGGAATTGTGTTTAGTCTGGAGAACTGGGAGAAGAATTCCATTGTCAGACTAAGCTGTATCTTCACCAGAGGCTTTGCTGGGAGAGCTCTCCCTGGGACAATGACACCTAGAAACCTTTTAAGTAGAGACAAGAGAGGTTTAGGAGGCTTTATCCTCGTAGATAAAATTCTCCACATGCCACGTTCCAGAGATGAGCTGATCCCGTTTTAGTAATCTGCCGGTGTTTACACAGGGCTCAGCTGCTCGCACACCACGTTGGGATTATTGGTGTCTTTTAAAAAGCCTGTGGGTAAATGTCTGGCTATGCAGAAATTCTCCTCAGCTCATAATTTATTCCAGCCTGAACCTCTTAGGAATATCTAAGAGCTGCTTGTAAACAATTGCAGAATTGTCTGCTGAGCATGTCCAAGCATGGCCTGGGAAGTGTCACCTTCTCCATGAGCCCTTCCTGGGCTCGTGGTCACCTTCCCTTTCTTTTCCCCCTCCTGCTTCCAGCAGTGCTGCTCTTCCCTCTCACAGCTTTTCCCAGGACCTCTGTCAGCATCTGCACAGACCTTGTCAAATTTAGGGACAAAAAATGCAAACAGCTTTTCTTTCTCCCCTACCCATCTTCTCTTTTTCCACATGCATAATCATCTTCCTGCAAAGCAGAGAAACAAATGGATAAGGGAGTGGAGGTTTCATTTTCACAGAAGGCAATTACAGACATTAAAAGAGCTAAAGTAATAAAAATAATATTTAAAATTCAAATCCCTTATCTATATTACAAGGGTATTAACATGAGAAGAAGTTATTTTTATTTTTTTTCTCCCCCTAATCTCATTTGCTTTGCAAGTCAATCTGCAAACTTTAATGCCAGTCCTCTCAATTTTTTTTTTATTGTTATTTTTTATTTGTAAACTGATCTGCAGTTCTGGAAGTCTGAGTTTGGCAGGTTTGTGGACTCTGTGGCTCAGGGGTGAGGATGCTGCTCTGTCACCTGTGGCACTTGTTTGTACCAGCAGGGACAGCTGTGTTCAACAGGGAAGGGGAGGTTGTATTTTCTGTAGATTAATATAATATTTATTAGTTTATGGCTTCAGGTTTTAATGAATTAAATGAATAAAAACGGTAATTGGGTGTGAGCACTTGGGGAAGTGAGCCAGGAAGGGAGGGAGAAATGGGGAAAGGGAAGGAAAAAATGGGGAAAGGGAAGGAGAAATGGGGAAAGGGAAGGAGAAATGGGGAAAGGGAAGGAGAAATGGGGAAAGGGAAGGAGAAATGGGGAAAGGGAAGGAAAAATGGGGAAGGGAAGGAGAAATGGGGAAAGAGAATGAGAAATGAGGGGAATGCTCCAAAGCACTGGCTGGGCTGAACTTTGGGGTGAGTTTGAGCAGGGCTCATGTGAAAGGCACCCAGGCATTGGGGATGTGGGAACCTGTGGATGCAAAACTCCTGCTGTTTCCACAGCAATGTCCCAGAAAGGTGGGACATCCCCCTGCAGGAGCAGGTGTCCTGTGTGGCCCCAGCTTTGGTTCCTGCCCAGGATTCTGATTTTCTCCGTTATCCCTGCTCCCCAGAAAGCTGATCTGGCCGTGGCGGGGCTGACGATCACGGCGGAGCGCGAGAAGGTGATTGATTTCTCCAAGCCCTTCATGACTCTGGGAATTAGCATTCTCTACCGAGTTCACATGGTAAGAGCCTGGTTTTAGAGCCATTTATGTCCCTCCATTATTTGCACACAAACCTGCCTGGTTAGAGGAGAATAATGAACGACTCATAAAAATATTTTGGTTTCTTATTTAAACGCAAATGTGCTCGACCTTTATTTCCTGCTTTTCTCTCTGCTGTGTGTCAGGATTGGTGAATTCCATCCTGTTCAATCCCCTGAGCCCTTTGGCTTCTCTCCCCACTCCTCCCAGGGCACATGATGGGTTTTTTGGCATGGTGGGGGCTGCAGGATGGTTTTAGAGTGGCTTTAAGTGGCTTTAGTGAGGTGTGCTGAGGGCAGGCTCGGCTGAAGGGGTGCAGCAGCGTGGCTGGGTGGCCCCAAATTGCACAAATGTTGCTTGGAGTCACCATCCAGTTGCATTTAGTGGTAAGACTGGCTGGGAGGCTGAGCTGGGATATCTGTGGATGTGCCTCTCTGGTGTAGGGGCCATTCCTGATTTCAGCTTTTCTCTCTTGCTGCCTTCTCCCACCTGAGAGTCGCATCAGGAAGGAATCCTGGATTGCTTTCTTTGCTGTGAGCCCTTGGAAATGCTCTACAGGCAGATCAGCCCTCTGCTTTCCTAACCCCAGGGGAAAATGTCCCTCCTGGGGTGCCTGGGGCAGGCAGGTGCCAGGCTGAGCTCCCAGCCCTGCCTCTCTGCTCTCAGCCCTCCTCATTTGCTCACCCTAAAGAGCAGCAGCCCCTGCAGCCCGAGGAAAGCTCCTTAATCTCAGGGGGTGCTCTCAGCACAGTTGTGGAATCACAGGATCCTGGAATACTTTGGGTTGAAAGGACCTCAAAATTCATCCCATGCCACCCCTGCCATGGCCAGGGACACCTTCCCTATCCCAGGTTGCTCCAAGCCCTGTCCAGCCTGGCCTTGGACACTTGCAGGAGTGGAGCAAATTATTTTTCTGTGTCAGAACAGCTGGGAATATTCCCAAGGGATTCGTGAGTGTAAGCAAGTGCATGGTGTTGTGCCTTTGCTTAGCCAAACTTGCCTTAAATTCCCATAAATCCTCTTTTATTTGCATCCTCCATTGTTTTACCTTCTCCCTGAAGCTCAGGAGAGGGCAGATTCCCCCCAGTTCCTCCCAAATTCCTGGTGTCACAGGAGGCAAGCTCCTTTCCCAGCCTCGTTCTTCCCAATCCACATTTTGGAAATGCACTCTGAGTGATGTGAGTGACAGTGCCTTGGTTTCTGTCAGCCCAACAATAGCAGCCAAAAGGAAAAAAAAAACCATTCAAGCTGCCTCTCCCAGCCCCCTCTCCACCCGGGAGGCTGTTAAGGATGCAGCGTTGGGGATGAACAGAAACAAATTCACGCATCTATCTCTGTGCTGAGTGGCTCCTGCCAAGAGCAAACAAGTAATTAAAATCTAGTTAAAATTCTGCTTCCTCTGGTACGTGCAGAATTTAGGATTGATGATTTAACTGATCACGAAAAATAAAACAAAAAACAAAAAAAAATAAAAATAAGGGGGTTGATTCTTCCAGCTCCTGGAAGTCAAATGGAATTGTCCCTTCCCCACCACAGCTGGGTTTTCACATCAGCTGCTGCCTTGTGGAGCCAGGACCTTCTTCTGCAAGTGTCTCCTAGGATTAAAATCAGATTTAGTGATTAAATACTGTGTTTTATTAGGAAGGAATTCTTCCCTGAGAGGGTGGAATAGATTTCCTAGAGAAGCTGTGGCTGCCCCATCCCTGGACGCATCCAAGGCCAGGTTGGATGGAGCTCTGAACAACCTGGGACAGGGAAAGTTGTCCCTGCCCGTGAAAAAAGGGCTGGAACAAGATGATCTTTAAAGTCCCTTCCAACCCAAATCATTCTGTGCATGTCCTGCCTCAGCTTTGCACCATGAGCTTCAGCACTTCATTCCCTGGGCAGAATTCCCTGGGCAGAATTCCCTGAGCAGCATTCCCTGGGCAGAATTCCCTGAGCAGCATTCCCTGCTCCAGAGGAAAGGCAGGAATGCTGGCACAGGCTTTGCACAGGGTCTGTTGATGGGAAGCATTTGCTGCTGCCTGGGGGAGCTCAGTGGTGCTGTCTGGCACTTGTGTTTGGGGTGGCAGCTCCTCAGGGCAGGGAGCAGCTGCTGCCACCAGAGCAGCACGATCCAAACGGAGCAGGATTCATCCCTACAGACTCCACAGGGGTTTGGGGAATATCCCCCTGCTGCCAGCAGGGCTTCAGCTGCTCCGTGGATCTGCTTTGGATCCGAGCAGAGGAGCTGCCCAGCGACATCTCCCAGGTGGGGTCACCCCACAGCCAGCTCCAGTGGCTGCACTGGGGACATGAGGAGTGGTGGAGGGGCAGCCAGAGCTCGTGTTCTCCCCAGGACCAGGGGGGATCCCCACAGGGGACCTCAGAGTCCCCCCTTTCCTCCCCAGCCCTTGGCACCTCTTCCTCCAGACCTTTCCTGCTCAGCTTGAGGAGGGTGCCTGAGAGCTGTGTGGCAATTTAACTTCTCAAACTGGTAAATATTTGTTAAACCAGACAGTTCTGGTTTTCCTTTAAGGATGTGGTTTGCAGAGCAGCCCCACAGCCTTCTTCTCCCCGCCCCAAAAACCACCTCTGCAATGTCAAAAATTGCAGCTGACGTGTGTTAATCATGGTTTGGATGAGATGGAGCCTAATAAATAACCACAAATGAGCCTCTTCCTTGCCCAGGAGTTGTCTCCACTCCCTGGGCTCCTCTGAATGCGATGACATTTTATTTTCATTTCCATGTAGCTCCAGTGGCAAGTGATTTCTCACCCCTTTCTCCTCCCCACGCCACCAACCCAGCCACCACTGAGCCTGTGCCTCTTATCACACATAACCAAATATGGCAGCTTTAACCAGGGCTGTCATTTTTCTCAATTTCACTGCTTGTGATACAATCAAGGCTGGATTTCTGACACAGGAGCTCTAACAGGCTTCCTGACTCGCAGGCTGCCGAGAGAACAGGCTTGGTTGGTTTTATTACATTCTGCCCAGCCAGGGGGATGTGGGGGAGGCAGGAGGAGCCCTGGGCAGCCCCTGGGTTTGGCAGGGGGCTGGAATCAGGTGCCCAGGGTCGTTTCTGCATGTAGGGATAAATCGGGATTGTTTGTGTCTTGCACATCTTTGCTCACATCCTGCCTCTGTGGCAGGGAATGGGGGAATAGAGATGATTCTGGCTCCTCAGCCCTGAAAGTCCTTGCCTTCAAAATGAGGAAATGGAGGTTGGGAGAGTGCACAGCAATAGCTGAGTTCAGGCCAAGTCAGCTCAGGCTTAAGGTGTTTTGACTGGATTGCTGCAGAGGACACAGAATGGGAAGAGTGGATGGAAAAGCTCCTTCATTCCAGCCAGAGGAGGCTTGAGAGGGGCTGAGAGGAGCTGAGGCCCCTCCTGACAGCTCTGCCAGCAAGATTCCCTCCCCACCAAAGCAGGGTGGGAGCTGCTGATGGCCCCAGGACCGTGGAAAGCATTTGCTGGTCATGAAACACGTGGTGACTCCAAATTAGGCTGTTCAGAGCAGCCTGTTCAGGGCTCTTACTGACTCCAGAGGAAGAGGAGGGATCTGAATCTGCCCTGGTTTGGTGCCCTGCAGTTTTACCGAGCACACATCAATGTTTCGGCCTCTCCAGGCTGAGTTTTCTCACTTTCCCTCTGACTTCCAGAGGTAGAAGAGTGTTGTCTGCCCTCCTTTTTTAGGAAAACACTTGTGAGAAATGACATGGATGGGGCTGGCTGGGGTCCCTCCAGACTCTGTATGTGCAGGGCAGGGAGGCTGAAAACAACAAATCCAGGGCTGTCCTCTCCTTCCCAAATGTCCCTCTTGTCCAAGCTCTTCAGTCACCAGTAACCTCCCAGAAAACTGCTGCTCACTTGCTGAAAAAATGAAGATTTCGAAGAACAACTTAGAAGAAGGGTAAATTAATCTCTCCCACTTCCATCTGAGGATTTGCAGGAGGCCTTCATCAATTATTGGACATTTTGAACATATCTATTCCAGGAAAAATAGCTCTTCCAATTAACAAAGCTCTATTGGGACTGCCTAAAAATATCTGACAGACTCCAGATATTGTCATTCCCATCTTCAAAACAGACAGATAAGAGAGAGTTTGTGCCCTCCGTGGGAACAGAATATCTTTATTCTTACCCACAACTGTGAATGAAAAGAATATGTCCCAGCAGCCTGGAAATGACTGGAGCTGAAAAGAACCAGAACTACTACAACTGTAAAGTCACAGGAGAGATTCATTGCCAAGCTGGAGACTTAAAGCTTCCAACGCAATTTCCTTAATGAGAGTAATTTATTGACAAACTGCCCCAGAAATATAAAGAAGACATCAAGGCCTTAATTGCAGAAAGGAACTTTGTCACGGGAGCATCTCGCAGGGGGAGGCTGAGCCAAGGCTCTGCCAGGGCCTGTGAGTTCCCTGCCAGCTCTGGGATGCCAGGGAGGATCATTCCCTGCCCTGCCTGGAATGATGAGCTCCAGGAGCTCCAGCTTGCTCAGCAGCCTGTGCCCTTCACTCCTTGCTGGTTCCCTCATTTCATCCTTGAGTGTGGGAACACCTGGAGGAACAAAGAGTTGTCGAGGCAGCTCAGCTTCAGAGAGGAAGGGAACCAGGGTTTGAGGGGCATCAGGTGAGCCATGAAGGGGAGAGCTCTGGCAGTGCCAGCCTTTGGCAGTGCCAGCCTTTGGCAGTGCCAGCCTTTGGCAGTGCCAGCCTTTGGTGTGGATCTCTGGATGGGATCAGTGGGAAGGGCAGAGGGAACACCCCGTGGCACCTGCAGCGCTGGGAGGTGCTCTGGCCTCCCTGGATTAGGGAGAGGAGCTCCAGCACGGTGAGCAAAGGGTTCCCCTGGGAATGGGGGTCCCTCGGGATGCTGGGGGTGCAGCTTCCTGCAGTTTCTGTGGCTCTGAAAGCCCCTGGCTTGGAAAAGCAGAACACAGCAGCAACTGACCAAAAAATTGGGAAGAGACACAAAGAATGTGGTGCCTTCCACTGTTTATACATCACCTGTTTACAGAAGAGAGACATTGCCTCAAAGAGAGACTCGGGAACTTAACCCATGAGAACCTGAACTTTTAATTGGGAATTGCCTTAAAATTAATCTGAGGACCTAAACCTTTCCTTGGGAATTGACTTAATCTGAGAATGGATGCTGAACCCCTGGTCTTCAACTCATCCATTTGCTAGAAGCCTTAGCAAGCCAGATTCTCTAAAAATGCTCATCCCAGAATGGTTTGGTTTGGAAGGGACCTCAAAGATCCTTTAGTTCCAACCCTCAACCCCCACCACGCACAGGGACAGTGCAGGTCCCAAAATATTGTCCTGAAGGGTAGAGGGACAGGTTGGTGTGGTGTGCTGGGTTTTTCCTTCATGCAGGGTTTGCTGGGGAAGGTTCCTGACACGTTCCAGGTTCCCAGATGGTGACTGGAGCTGAGGATTTCACAGACTCCTGGATATTTTTAGCAGAGGAAGGTTTTTTGTGCAACAACTGTTGCCTTTTCTAGCAACAACTCAAATCCCCAGAACTGCTGAGACCTTGTGAAATTCAGGTTTTGCATAACATTCAGTAGTAAAGCAGCGAGGTTTGGATGGAAATGGAATTTAAAACGCTGGTCTAAGTCTGGGGAAGGAAAAAAAAGCCTTTGCAAAGCTCTGACTCGTGGGAAGCTTCCCAGTTACAGGTGCTTGGGGAAGCTGTGGAGCATTTTCAGGGATGCCAGGACTGAATCTGTGGTTTGGGACAGAAAATCCAGGGTTCTGTGAGCTATGGGGTCGTGTCCCTTGTCCCTGTGGTAACTTGGACGTGCTTGAGCTGCTCTTTCCTTTCAGAGGAGCTGCAGCCACAGAGCTGGTGGTGACAGGAGAAATCCACTTCGAATGGGAGGTGTTTGGCTTTTGAGAAACTTCTCCAAGAAGTTAATCTCCCCCTTTGCACAAATTTTCTGACGTTTGACAGTTTTCTGGTGGTGGCAGTGTCCTTGTGAAAGTTTAAAATGCTCTGGGAGAAAATCAACCTGCTTTTTCTAGCAATGAAGCCTTATTTTTTTCAAGGAAAGGTGGTTTGCTGAGGGGTAAAAAAACCCAGGAAATTCTGACGCATCCTGGAGATAAAAATATCCTGTTCCTTAAGATAAAAGTAATAATTTTACTGTGTTTTCTGTAAAAGAAACATTTCAAGGCCAGAGAGAGAAAAATTTTGAAAACATCTCTTTTTCCCCCCCTTTTGTTTCACAAATATATTTCCCACCCTGTGAGCTCAGGTGGGGCCCCCTTTCTCTTTTTTATCCCTTTCTCTCCCATTTATCCCCCTTCTACTGTTTATCCCTTTTCTCCCATTTATCCCCTTTGCCCCTTTCCCCTACTTCTCCCATTTA